>NW_015639867.1:969504-972182 GCF_001515625.1 Sinocyclocheilus rhinocerous
ACAATCTCCCCCCTCCCCCCCTTCATTTTAGTTTTTAGCAACATTAACTACAAATGAATGCTATGTCCACCCTGTCATGTATCATGAATGTGTCATGAGTCTAAGTGGCCGACAGGGTGGACATTTTGAGCTTCAATTAGCATATTAGCTTACAACAAACTGTGACTAGCTAAACAGTTAGTATACTAGTTATAGTTAGTAAATAGTTAGGTATACTTAAACTTACATATTTCGAAAATACTGTATTCTAATCACTTTTGGCATATTTTATGCAGACAGGGTGGACATGTTAAGCTTTGGCAAAGCAAGTAACCAAACTCATATGAAGAAAATTTGTCAATTGAAAAGTCACCAACTTACTCACCTCAGCCGTTGAAATTCCCGCCACTGAAGAGACAAAAGATTTGTAGTCCTGATGTCACTAAAGGGGATGGCCTTTTCTTAAAGGGGCAGATTCCCCAATACGACAGGGTGGACAACCATTCAAGGGACATGGACAAACTCTTTTGTATTAAATAAAATATATATTTTTTTATTACCAAATCATTGATACACTCAAATTGAGTAATCTCTTATTTAACAAAATATTAATAGGAGAACAACATTTTTAATTTTATGATTTGACTCTATTCTACTCTCTATTCTACCGTGGTTTATACCTGGCTCGGCGTTCGTGGGATGTGAGATATGCCTGTCATCTGCCCATTATACTGGACCAGTGGCAGTCGGCTGATTTCTGCGCTCCTCCTCGATTGCGCGTCCAAAGAAGGGGTGTGAATCTTCAAAATATTAAATCATTGAAGTATGTCCGTCAATCACAAGCACAAACTTCTGTCTCCCACGTTAAGATGGCCTTGGTAAATGCCAGATCTGTGTCTAATAAGACTTTTATTTTGAATGACTTTTTTACTAGACACGAATTGGATTTCTTATTTATAACTGAGACCTGGACTGCGTCCGTTTCTTGTCCTTCAAACTGTTGTTTTTTTAGCACTCCGAGATGTGTTGGAAAAGGAGGTGGAGTAGGTGGAGTGGTCAGGAACTGGTTTAAATCTCGGACTGTCTCTGTTGGGAACTTTACCACTTTTGAATCTCAATGTGTTCTGATAGATTCTGCTACCACTCCGCTATTCTGTGTTTTGGTCTACAGGCCCCCAAAGCCAGATAAACATTTTATAAAAGAGTTTTCTGAATTTGTTTCTCATATTATCACATCATATGATCGTCTGTTAATTTTAGGTGATTTTAATATTCACGTTTGCTGTCCTGGAAAGCCCATGGTTGCTGAGTTTATCCATGTTTTAGATTCTTTTGGTTTTATTCAGCATGTTGATAAGGCTACACATGTACTTGGCCACACCCTGGACCTTATCATGTCTTATGGGTTTTCCATTGATAACATAAACATTGAAGATGCTTGCTTTTCAGATCATAAGCCCATTGTATTTAATGTCACCCTATCTAGCTTTTTGAGTACTATAAAAACTACAGGTTTTTATTCTCGTTGCATCAACTCTCTCACTGCTAATCAGTTTTCAGATATGTATCATAGTAATGAAGTGTCCACAGCAATTTCAGTTGCTGCTGAACATTCCTCAAGTCCAGATGATCTAATTTCTCTCTTTAACTCTTCTTGTTCAGATATCCTGGATTTTATAGCTCCCCTGAAATATAAATGTCCAAAATTTAAATCACAACCATGGCTGGATGACTCCACTCGTTCGCTTAGACAGATTTGTCGAAAAGCAGAGCGGCGATGGAAAAAAGATCATCTTACGGTCTCTGTTGACATTTTTAAAGAATCCCTGGAGAACTTTCAGAAGGCAGCAAAAATAGCTAGAGCTAAATACTTTTCTGATATTATCAATAAACATTCTCATACCCCTAAAATCTTATTTAGCACTATAAATTCAATAATTAATCCTCGCATCTCATATGAAGTTGAACAATCACCAGATATTTGTGAGAGATTTTTGAGATTTTTTATTGAAAAGATTGCTGGCATTCAATCTTCATTTGTTCCTCTTTGTTCTAGCTCTTTGGTCGACTGTTCAGTTTCTTCAGCTACCTTGTGCAGCTTTCAGCCGGTGTCTCTCTCTGAGTTAAGGGAATTAGTGATGCAGACGAAATCTTCAAATTCAACTTATGATGCTGTTCCCTCTGACTTTTTTAAAGTTGCTTTTGATACAATTGGTCCTAGTATTCAAGTAATTATTAATTCTTGCTTAGTTTCTGGCACTGTCCCTGCGTTTTTGAAGCATGCAGTTGTCCAGCCATTGCTTAGAGCGGCGATGGAAAAAAGATAATCTTACGGTCTCTGTTGACATTTTTAAAGAATCCCTGGAGAACTTTCAGAAGGCAGCAAAAATAGCTAGAGCTAAATACTTTTCTGATATTATCAATAAACATTCGCATACCCCTAAAATCTTATTTAGCACTATAAATTCAATAATGAATCCTCACATCTCATATGAAGTTGAACAATCACCAGATATTTGTGAGAGATTTTTGAGATTTTTTATTTGACTTGGCAATGGTCCACAAGACAATCACTGACACCCTTCACAAAGAGGATAAGTCACAGAAGGACATTACTGAAAGATACCGAGTACCGATACCAATATTTTTATTGCATTTGTAAATTTTTTAAATATTGGGTACAGAAACCAAAAGAGTAT
>NW_015639867.1:972451-982665 GCF_001515625.1 Sinocyclocheilus rhinocerous
TAAATCTCAATTTCGAAAAATTTACCCTTATGACTGGTTTTGTGGTCCAGGGTCTCTCACACACACACACACACACAAACACATACACACACACACACACACACATAAGGCCTTTATGTGTATGTTTAAAAAAATGTGTATGATTAAAATTAATTAATTAAAATTAATAATAATAATAATAATAATAATAATAAACAGCCCTTATTATGCTTTAATCTAGGAAGATATATTACTCCTCCCTGGCATTCATATTCTACCATCTCCAATGAACTAGATTCATGAAAAAATTGTGGGTGTTTTTTTTAATGAAAGCTGCTATCATAAGATTTGTCACCAACAGATGGTGTGCTCTGAAAACCCTCTGATAGAATAATGCAGCATGCTCCAACGTGACGAGTCAACACAGAACAGTTGGGCCGAGTGGGCCATATGCAGAAGGACGTGGTCCTGCCTGCAGGCGCCAGAAAAGCCATCCTCCCTCTAATCTGACAAATCTCCCTTCCTAATACAGTGACTTCTTTTTTCATTATTCCAAAGAGCTACAAAACAAGCCTCTTTCTGAGTACCTGCTTTCATACAGTTATCTGCAGCACACAATTATTTGCTATCCTAAGCACTTGCATTTAGCATCTGGGATTTAAGAGTATTTTCAAGTATCTGAAGTTAGAAATGATTTATAATGTAAAAGCACTGCAATATCAAAATGCATTCATACAAAAAGAAAGGCCCTGAAGAGACATTTAGAAAATAAAGGTGGAACGTGAAGAGCTACTAAAGCTACTAGCACTAACATTTATATTAAAGGGGTCATGAAATGCAGTTTTATATTATGTTTTTGCATCAAAAAATTCAATATTTGTAAAAATGTTTATTTTTTATCATCTCTGTGAAAAACATAGAAATGAAAGGGGGTTACCACTTGAAAAATACTGTGATTATCTAACTTCATTGCATAGTATCGCTACCCTACTTTACAGCATGTCATGTGTTTTGATAGAGATCTATATGTTTGAGCCTGAATCAGATCCCAAGCCAGAAGAAACTGAAACGCAACAATCTGTTTCAGTGCAGTCATTGCTTTTGATATATAGTTTTCCGTAGATTGTTTTAAAAGTACCAATATTATTGTTGCGTTACAAAAGATGCGGCATGTACAGTACGCTGTGGGTATGTACTGATTTTATTAGCAACACTCAAACATTGATACGCTTGGTGTCTTAACAGAGTAAGGTTAAAAAATAATGTTCTTACTTGCATTGCCTCCAAGGACAAGATGCTTGGCATTGCCATATCTTTCAATAAAAGATGCTGTGAAAAATCTGCAGCATGTTTCACAAAACAGTCCGTTGTAAAATGTGAAGAACAAATGGAAACGTTATATAATAAACGTAAATAATAAATACATTATTGCTGGCACGATACCTACTATCCATGCCAGCAATTGTCTGATGTATAATTTAAATTGTAAACAAGTCAAAGATTTCGGCAATTTGTGCTTGGCCAAAAACCACATCCTGTCGAGTACCTTGGGTCATCCTTGAAAACGGAAATGACTGAATAAAATAAACACCAATGTAAGCACCTCGACAGCCATTTATATCCTTAACTGCCGAGGACCTAATGCAGCTAAAATTTAACACCGCAAAAAGACACCCTTACATTATTAACCAGCCGTAAATTCAGATGGATCAATAAAGTCTCTTTAGCCACAGGGGCAACCAGTTGATTTACAGGGACAGCTTGGCAGGGATTCTAAAATAATGTCCTACCCTAAATGAAAGCCATAAAGAAAACGTCATCATCATCAAATCATTCCTCTTTGGTCTGGTTGATGTCCTTTATGCTGGGATAATGTGAGGCTTTCATATGCTTTGAGAGGAACAAGTATCAATTACAAGAAAGAAAAGGCCTATTCTGAACTATTCAGTGGATTTAGTGCACGTACCAACACGTTGGCTGTCTTTCCTGATGCTCTCGTTGTCGTGCCAGTCTCTTCTTCTCAAACCGTCTGTCCAGGTATAAATGTGGCCATCATTTAAGCCCAGTGGGAAGCCCTGTGGAGAAATAAACTTTTTGAAGTGAGATATACTATCAAGATAAATCGAGTTAGAACTCAAATAAAAATACAACAGCAAAAACATTATTATAAGAGGTAATTTAACTTCAATTTGAAACATCTCCAAGAACTCCCCGAGGTACCTTGTTCATGCCTAAATTGTCCTATAATGCACTGATTAAAACTTCAATCATAGCTGTTGTTAGAACACACATTGGCTGAAATCAGTGTAGCCAGCAACTTAATAACCAGAAAGCTTTCCAATCTGATCCTTAAACATTATACAGAACATTTCAGCCAAAGGCAAAATTCTCCTTTAGATTTGATCAGCTGCACGAAAAAACATAGTTTACGTGTGGGTCTGTGTTGTCCTTAATCTTTTGAGTAATCGCATGCGCACGGTGCATATTTGCCTTCCTGGTTGGACGTCAATCTAGGATTTTTCAAACTCGGGAGAGCAGAATTGGTGCCAACCTTCAATTCCATCATGCCAGGACAAGCATGTCACATTTTTCCTTGTGGATTCTTCTAATTTAGGAGTGAAAAAGCATCTTAAAATGATCATGTAGAGCGGTAAGAGGTGTGCAGTAGACAGAGCTTGTTTAAGTGCAGCAATGTGCTTCTCTGTTGTACTGACGCCTCTTCTATTTGCGCAATAGGCATTTACAGGATGTAAAAAGTGGAGCTCTAGAAGGTCTAAGAGGCCCCATTTGATCTACAATTTACCCATTCTCACAGATAGACCCCTGATAACAGCTATTTTCACTGGCGGCGCGTGCTAATGCACTGGGGATGCACTAGAACGAATGGTTTTGATGAAAGCTCAGAGATGCCATGCTTCTGACATACATGCAGAATATGTCTACATGTCTTTTAGTGCTTTGTCTTTGCCATGGAAATGCTTCAGGTAAGCAAATTGGAAATGACAGAGACTATTCACTCAAAATTAATCCAGCGAAAAAGACACAGAGATTATTAGGGAAATGATTTAGAGTGCTACTTAGCAGAGTGGATTATGGGGAGGCAGGTGCTTGGATTCCAGTAGCAGCTCTGAGGATTTGGGCGGCTTTTTTCCACTGTGTTTGTGAATAATTTCAAAACAAAAGCATTGCTTTATTAAGGCCTCAGAGAGTTTCTGGGGGGAAAAAATTAAGAACGCAAGCATATCCGAGTTTGTCAATGGGGAATTTCACTAGAAGAATATGACTTCGACTTGACAATCGCAAAAAGGGAACTGCTGGCAGCAATGTTGGATATCACTCTCCCACAGGAACACAGAAGCTTCTGATGGCAAGACTTTGTGGCAGAGCACAGGTGGAGCTTGCTGATGTTATGAATGTAATGACTGACTTAAGTTTGCTGTGAGTAATTTACATGTAGGCCTTGTCCCAAATGACACCCTCAGCCCTTGCAGTTCTCCCTAGTAAATGGTGAATCAATGCAGCATAAGCTGCCAGATTGTAGTCTTCTAGAAAATACATCATAGCGTGATATTAACAATATGCACTAATAATGTTTTAGAAAAAACGATAAAAAAAAAATCAATCATAGTCAACAGTGTCTGAGATTGACCTGGCTGAGTCATTTGTTATTTTTTATTTACTAAAATTAGATGGCATTTTAGTCAGAGTAAATTTTATGAATATGACAAATGTTGACTAAGCACTGTCAAATGAAGAAGAAAAAAAGAACTTTGGAAAAAACTAAAAAAATCAATAAATAAAAACGGGGGCTGTACAGAATGGGACAAAATGGTCACATGATTGTTTAGCACTTAAGTCAGCCTGAAAACACTGATGTGGCATTTTCACCTGAATGAATGACATATTTAACTGCATTATCAAATTAAAGCTACAGATTAAAGAGAAGTGCTACAACTGACAGATGTATGCATACTGTAAGGATATGGCTAAAACCCAAGAAAAGCTGAAACACTCAAACCCACAGGCCTCAATTCTGCTTTGCAAAGCCACAGCGCTATTTATTTCTTATGTCCTGTATATAACTCACTCTTACAAAGCAACATTCTTCATTAATGATGGCCTACATCTGAGGCCGAAGGAAGCTGTCTGTCCTCAGGAATTATATATATTAAAAAGAGAAAAAAAAATATTGGACGTAGAAAAAGCACAGAACAGAAGATCTTCTTGTGTTCCAGAACAGTGAGGTTAGCAGCAATTTACACAGAAGAGCTTTGAAAATAAGGGGTTTTAGACTTTCAAGTAGAAATGGACTATTTTCAAAAGTTATAGTTATAGTTAGAAATCTGAGATTGTTTGGGTTGCATTGTACATTTTAATGCATCAGTAAAAATAATGTAGATTAGAGAAAAAGGACTCAGAACCAAGTCTTCTGAATGTTTTTCTTTCTCCTATTTTTGTCACACAGGAGTTTTCTGGCAGGCCATCAAGCTCTGCTTTCTTCACATTGATTACGGTAAATTTAGCAATTACTGACTCAGTCCAGACTGGAGTGGGGTGGCTCATGGCACAATGCGCTGCCTAATTAAAAGTGGTCAACAAAGCGGTGGATGTCGCCTTCAAAAGCATCACTGCCTTCAATATCCAATTCATATGGCTGCTCCAAAGCAGAATCATGTAGAAGGAGTGTCACTGTTCCCCAGTACAAAGACAAATCAAACCAAAGAGACTTGGAAGAGATAACAGAGCTTTTTCTTTCTTTCTTTCTTTCTTTTATTTATTTATTTATTTACAGTCTGTTTTCATTATTTTTAGTTATTTTTTATTAAAATCTAATAATTTTTCATTACAATTAATTGAATATATATATTACTTTTTTGCAACTGTTTTAAATTACAAATCAATTAGACATTTGATTAATGAAATCACAATTATGTCAATTGCTCATGTTTTGGTTTTTCATTCTTCTAAGGCCATGTAAAACAGCAATAAGGTACTTCAGTAACAGATTTTTTTTTTCGTTGTTGTTGTTGTTTTTTTTTGGGGGGGTTGTCTGTTGGTTGCACCAAGTTCATCAAATATAAGAAGCATAAAGAATATAGCATGTGTTTGGCCCACAATGACAAAGAATTTTAATATCATTTTAATGTAAATTCTATTAAACCAGTAAAAAACTGTTCACCATATTAAAAGACTGTTTAATTAGGAGATATTGCTGGATTAAAAGTAAATTTTGATTTTCTGTCTCTCAGGATGCTAAAAAAGTATTTCTGTCAGGACCTCTATCGTCAAAGGTGACTGACAATTAGCATACAGTTTGAATTGGTGGTATGGTTCTGTTCTAGGCAAGAACTCCCTGCGCATCCATGCAGTCTAGCATTGATAAGAGCAGGGAGAGCAGCAATAACCCCCCAGTGTAAACAGAACAGAACCAACATAAATGTATTGCAGATATCATTAATGTTCAATAACTGAATGTAACAGTTTAGAAACTGGTCTGATTCAAGGAGAATCAGAAGGCTGAATCCTAACTGACAAGAGGAGGAGTCGGGGATGGAGGTGGGAAATTAGCTATTGAGCAACGCGAAAGCTGGTGATAATACTAAAGGACCTTATATATGATGCTGTGATAGGTGTCGCATAATAGGTAGACGTGGATCAGCTGGGAGTCAGCTGATGCGAGCTTGACTAACATGACCTGCCAGAACTGACACTACGCTTGATAAGTGACAACAATAGAAAGACAACTGTCTGACATACATAGACCAGCAGTTTACAAACAGTGCAGAACATAAGAACACATCATTCCTGGACAAATAGAAATTCCTCCAAATAATTTATTTAGTGTTCCACAGAATGTTTGAAATGACATGAGAGTAAATTATGACAGATTATTGATGTTTGTGTGAACTATCACTTTAATAATTACATTTAGACAAGTAAAAAGGTTACCACTGTAACAATTCTATTTTGTATCATGGACTTTCAGTTGTGTTTCCTGGTTTTCTTATGTTTTGTTCATGTTTCCAATGTTCCCGCCATTCATTTGTTTCCATAGTCACTGATTACGTTGCACACCTGTTTCTAGTTTTGTTCTCATTAGTATGTGTATATCTTGTGCTCTTTTTGTTCAGTTCTTTGTCTTGTGTTGTTGGTACTTCACACTTTTTCTCCTGCAATATTCTTTGTTCCTTGGATTATTTGTGTCATTATTAATAAAGATACACCGCAATTAATTCCTGCCTACTTGTGTCCCTGACCTTCTTGTGACAATCACATTGCCAAATGAGAAGTTAATTTGAATATGAATTGTCCTCCTGTGATCTTGAGATACAGTGAAGACGGTGAATAAGGAATTCAAACATATTAAAGGTATGGGATGTGTTTCATGGAACCTTAATGCTACGTCGTTCTTAAGTTATATCTTAAATTGTACCTAATCATTAATATGTGTTTCCCTAAACGTTCGTCAGTAAATGAAGACACTATGGAAAATAAATTATGATAATATAAATTAACTTTTCTAAGGTGATACAATAACGTTATATGCATTATACGTTTGGGCATGACATTGCGGGTTCACACACTCATTTTGAAATTATATAAAATATTCAGGGTTGGATTTAGTTTACAATTTTGATTATTTTTATAAGATCCCATGAGTCCCGATTAATGCAATTTCAACTATTTCTGAAGTGCTTCTTGTTGGAAAGCACTCTTACCAGAATTAAATTTCTGTTGGATTTGTGTAGGCCTATATTTTTATTTTTGTATCATTTTGTTAAAAGCTGTTAAACTATTAAGCAGTGTGTCATGTACGTTTTTTTTTTCCCTTGTGTTTTGTGTGGTGACCACTGGGAGATGCTCTGGGCATAAATTTCTTTCTTGGTTTCCTTCCCTGACTAGATGTATATTGCAAAGCGAAAGTAAAAGTTTCACGCAAGTTTGAGTTCTGTATCTTTTTTTTTTTTTTAAATCAACACTTCTTTTATAAAGAACACTGCTTTCTCACATAATGCACTGAAGCAGCCCCTGCATGGAGTGAATAATCCATTCTCAAGCAAAAAAAATAAAAAAATGAGAGAAACATTTTTTCTATACATTATGCTCATGATGTTTTTATAACAATAAATTATGTTTATGACAAATGATAAGCTGGTGTCGTGTTCAATCCATTATAAAACATACAAAGAGTGCATGTCTGCCTATTACAGAATAAAAATCCACTTTAGATCTCAATCGGAAGTTATTACAAGCATGATGATTTAAAGTGGGTTTTAAGCAAAAAACATAATCACATACATTTTCAAATGTAGCTTGATGCTAATTATTTTAAGATATATTCTTCTAAGCATTATAGATAGTTTGTTTAAGATAAGATAAGATAAGAATCTTTGTTTTAATAGATAAACTTTATTTCTCTTAATTTAATGCTGTATATTGAGCAGCGAACCATATAAAAGATACATATCTGTGGAAAAATGCATTGCTGGTCGGTGCCACCTAGTGTGTAGGCGTGAATTAGCAGAAGGCAATCAATCGTTTCACGCTCGGTGTGAAAGCACCGTTCGTCGGCGATTTGCCTAGCTTTTTCGTGCACGCTTCCTTAACCACTTACTGTGCGCCCCTATTTTTGAGCATTTTCTGAAAAACGACATACCCAAATAAAAATGTCTGTAGCTCTTGAACCCTATGGTCTATATTTATAAATCTGGTATTGTTTGAAACTAGACACTTGAACCTTTGTTACTCTGGAGTCATAATAACTCAAAATTAGTATAGCAACAGAGTAAAACAAGGTAAATTGAACATTAAAACAAAGGTAATAAATAGCACAGACACGCCTAAACACGCCCTTCGTGCGGGTTAACAGGTTAAAAAGGTATACTTTAACCATTTAAGGTATAGTTCGGGGAACACACCTAGAAAAGGTATACCTTTAGTTAAGATATACCTTTAGAGTATTCCTAGCACACTAAGAGACAACGTTATCGGGAAACGCACCCCTGGTTATTGAAGATGCAACTGTCCGAAAGAGACTTGAGAAGAAACGGAAAGGAAGATGTTACAAACAATGGGAATAATGAAGTATAAAGGAAAACGACTATATAGTCAATTAGTATGAATAAACTTGTGTCATTAAAGAACTATTTAAACCTGAACATAATAGCCACAATGATTTGACTCCTTCAGCAACATTACATTCAGACTCTTAGTTTGTAAATTAGGTGTGCAAGGTAAAGGCCTTTCTTTCAACCCCACATTTGGCAAGCTTGTTCTCCCTGCAATTCTCTGCAGTTTTTCTCCACCTTTTTTCATCACCCTTTCTTTTCTTTCTACAGATAAGCAAGCAGATGTTTTATACACTGCCGACACCACTATCTAATTATGTCGTTTAGCAGCGCTGTCCAAAAATCCCCATTACCGGAGCTCTTTTTCATAGCTTTCTCCTCAGAGCTGGTTTTCAATGTCCTGAGTCCTGTCTGTCAGCCGCCGCTCCTCTGCTGGCAATGTGATTGCTGGTGCTATATGCGCTTTGTTTGATAAATAGAATTCTTCTCTGAATGGCCTACAGTAGGCGTCAGCAGAGGTGAGACTGAACTAAGCGAGGTTCCATAAACAGGCACTGCTGATGAGGACAAGGACGGTTTAAATTAGCCTTTTGTGCAGCTGCTGTCAGGAGCTATTTGATCAAGCTGGCCGATATTTGCGAGTGAATGCACGTCTGTGTTGGTGTCAGAAGGCCGTGCATCTAAACATAACACAAAGTCAAGACATGAGTCTAAGTATCATCAACATCGTCAAAGTAACACGGTTTATAATGCACTGAGAACTCAATTCTCCAAGGTTGTTTCTAAGGAATGAGAACAACAGTAACAAAAGAAGAAGAACTATCGACCTAAAAACATTGGATGTCCACTGCAGGATACATCATTATCTGAGAATACGGGATCATCTCCAGTAGGTGCTGCTAATGAGAACATCTGCACATCAGAGCATTGCTTCACATCACAAATGGAATATAGCGCAGACTGCGACTGTTCGACCCATGATGAGTTCAAACGATAGCAGGAAAAAGACATGTCCAGCACAGCAGGATCCATTGTGTTCTGATCAACCACATCATTTGCCCTGTGTCTGACGCAAGAGATCAGAGAGCCCATCTTGTGCATCTGTGAAATAAATAAGCCCCATGACAATGATACACACAAAGATGATGGGAAAAATGAAAATGCCTGTCCAATCTGACATCACATCTGTTTACAGTCATAAATAGGTCATTTCAGCCTGTAAGTGTCAGACTTTGTTCCGTGTTTTGTGTGTGTTTTGCTCCCCATGTGCCCTACTTGCCCAAATTTGGTTAGTTTCCTGTTCCTGTCCTGATTATGTTGATTTAATTCCAGGTGTTCCACGTTTATTTCCATTGATCCCAGGTGTGTCTAGTCATCCCCTCGTCTTGTCATGTGTTTAAATAGTGTTCCATGTTTTTAGTTCAGCGTCCGGTATTGTGAATGTTCATCTTGTGCTACATGTGTTCCTGTCTGCCCTGTATACCCCGTGTTGAAAGGATTAAAGACTGTGTTTACTGCAAAGTCTCCTGTGTCTCCTCGTTCCTCGCTCATCAGTGTAGTACAACCGTGACAGAATACCGGACCAAACTAAAAGTGAGCGGCGCCTCTTCTCCCCGTGGTTCTTTTCCATTTTTTGAAAAGTCTTTTTGTTTTTCCTGTTTCCCCCGCGTTCATGTAACTCACCGCACGTTTCTCAGCCCTAGCCCGCAGAGATCTCTCCTTTGTCGAGTATGCCCGGGAGTTCGGCTCCCCGCGGCGACGGCTTTAGATGACGCCACCATCAACTCGCTGTTCTGGCACGGGGCCAATTACCATCGCTCCGTGGACCTCCCAGACACCATGGGACTAAGCTGGAGGGAAGGGATCCCAAGTCCACCGGCCGCGGCATTCTCAAGTCCGCCGGCCGTTCCCGAGTCCAGCCCACCGGCGGCGGCTCTCTCCTGCCCACCGGCCGTTCCGATGTCAAGCCCGCCGGCCGCTCCAAAGATAGGCCTGCCGGATGCTGCGAAGTCAAGCCCACCGGTCGCCATTGACGCAAGCCCGCCGGGCACCGCAACGACAAGCCCGCCGGCTGCCCAGTTCCCCCGTAACCAAAGGAGGAGGATGAGGAGAAAAAGACTGTTCTCTGCCTTCATCCTAGCCCCCGCGCTCGCTCCAGTGTCGGCC
>NW_015639867.1:983063-991530 GCF_001515625.1 Sinocyclocheilus rhinocerous
AGCCCCAGAGCTCGCTCCAGTGTCGGCTCCAGCCGCAGAGCTCGCTCCAGTGTCGGCTCCAGCCCCAGAGCTCGCTCCAGTGTCGGCTCCAGCCGCAGAGCTCGCTCCAGTGTCGGCTCCAGCCCCTGAGTTGGGTCCAGTGCCAGCTCCTCGAAAGCGCCTTGCTGTGTCTGCTCCTCCAGAGCACCCTCCAGTGCCAGCTCCTCGTAAGCGCTTCACAGTTCCCCCGTTGAGTCCAGGGAGGGCTCCTGATCCCCCGTTGAGCCCAGGGAGGGCTCCGGATCCCCAGTTAAGCCCAGGGAGGGCTTCGGATCCCCAGTTAAGCCCAGGGAGGGCTCCAGTCCCTAAATTTCCGTCAGATTTACATCACAGGGAAATGGATAGATGGATAGATAAATCTTATCCTCATTTTAATGTTTATGAATTCAGATTATTATACATGAGACTGGGTATGGCCATTTGTCACTTTCTCTAAATGTACTGAACACAAGATCTTCGAGAGAAACCACGTTTGATATTCTCAAAACCAGTAGAAACAAAATAAACAATCTTTTTATTGCCTAAACAATGGGTTTTAAACTAAGGGTCTGGGGTAGAATATTTACTGTCTGTGACAATAGTATTAAAAAGAAATTAAATTGAAATAAATGTTTCAAACAGCCATTTCACACAGATAACAGTTTCAGATAATACAATAAGTATACATTACTGTTCAAAAGTTGGGGGTCAGAATTTTTTTTAATAAATTAAAAGGTGAGAGTAACGACATTTAAAATGGTACTGGAGAGAGAGAGATTTTTTTTTCAATGTTGATAATAATAAGAAATGTTTCTGAAGCAAATCAGCATATTAGAATAATTTCTGAAGTATCACTAAAGACTGGAGTAATGATGTGACGTGACATATGACCAAGTATGGTGACCCATACTCGGAATTAGTGCCCTACATTTATCCCACCCAAAGTGCACACACACAGCAGTGAACACACACTGTGAACACACACCCGGAGCAGTGGGCAGCCATTTTTTTTGCTGCGGCGCCCGGGGAGCAGTTGGGGGTTTGGTGCCTTGCTCAAGGCACCTCAGTCGTGGTATTGAAGGTGGGAGAGAGCACTGTACATTCACTCACCCCAACTACAATCCCTGCCGGTACGAGACTCGAACCCGCAACCTTTGGGTTACGAGACCGACTCTCTAACCATTAGGCCACGACTTCCCTGATGTTGATGTTAATGTTAATGATGCTGAAAATTCAGCTTTGCCATTAAGGAATGAATTACATTTAAAAGTATGTTTTAAAAAATTTTAATATACTTCAAAATATTACTGTTTTTACTGTATTTTTAAGTCAAATAAATGCAGCTTTGGTGAACATATGAGACTTCTTTTAACAAACATTTGACAGTCTTAACACCCCTGAATATTTGAATGTTTGTGTTAGAGTTCTCAACAGGAGGAGAAGAACTGAAGTATTGGTCTAATGGATATTCAGGCACCCGTCCATCCATACGTCACATGCTGCTGAGTTTGATTTTTACATGAACCTCCAGTGCCCTGTAGGGAGAGGGACTCCAGATCTGATGCTGTTCAGCATGAGCAACATCCACCTCCTCTGGAGAAAGAATAAACATCAGCTGAAATTACAGGAGAGTATAGAGCCAGCCACTGTGATTATCACGCACACACACACACACCTAGCTCACATTATTCAATTTCTGAAACATTCCCTGATGGTCACGGCGTGTCTGTAACTTGATTAATTACAGGGCTTTTAAACTTTATTTCTTTTTATGACTCTATTCATTTGGGCAGGACTCATTTACCCAGAATAATCCTCATGAAATTAAAAACTCTAAATATCCTTTTTCTCTCCTCTGTGGCCTCTCGTTCTCTCTCACTTTCTTTGTTACTCTGTCTCTTTGAAGTGCTTTCACATTACTTTCAAATACTGTTCTAAACCTCTATAAAGTGGGAGATTAGAGACAGTAATACCTATAGTGAAAAAGTACAGAATTTAGTAGTCTCAGCCTCAGACAGCACACCCACAAACTGTCCATGAGATGTTCATGATCTGTCTGATAAATAATACAGAAAAAATGTCAGGTTTTGGTTTGAAATGACTTCTCATAGTGCATCCTGCTGCCATCTCTTCCCCAAGTGAACAACACACATGCACTCGGCATGCCACCTTATAAAGAAAAACAAAACAAAACTGATTCATCAGACCAGGCAACATTTTTCCCATTGCTTCAGTTAGTCCAGTTCTGACACTCATGTGCCCATTTTAGATGCTTTCGATGGCAGAAAAGGGTCTTCATGGACACTCTGACCTGCCTGTGACTATGCAACCCCATAAACAGCCAATTGTGATGCACTGTGTGTTCTGACAGCTTTCTATTATAGTCAGCATTAAGTTTTTCAACAGCATTACATTTTTCAGACCAGACAGGCTTTCCTTCACTCTCCACGTGCATCAGTGAGCCTTGGGCGCCTATGACCCTGATGTCAGTTCACCAGTTATCTTTCCTTTCACTACTTTTTGTTTTGGAGATGCTCTGACTCATATATATGTGTGTGTGTGTGTGTGTGTGTGGTCTTAAATGGCTTAAAAAGGTGATTTTTCCAATCAAAAATGAACCATTGTTTTAATTATTTTATTGAATCCATGGTTGCTAAGTAGATTCAAAATGTTTAACGCACACAACCATTCAATAGTTTGCAGTTGGTGAAATGTGTTTTTTTTTTTTTACTGTTTTGTAAGAAGAATGTAAGAAGTGCCTCCACAATGCTCACCAAGGCTGCATATATTTGATACAGTGATACAGTAAAAACTTGTGACATATCTCTGATTATTCCAGCACTTATTGAAATATGAATCTTCATAAATCATGCAACATACATTAAAAGTCTTTACTGTCACTTTTTATCAGTTTAATGTGTGCTTGCTGAAGTTTAATTTCTTAAAAAAAGAAAAAAAGGTTTGAACAGCAGTATAAGAACTAAAACATGTTTTTACTGTACTTATTTGTACTAGGGATGCACCGATACCACTTTTTCCAGTACTCGCCCGATACCGATACTTTTATTTTTGGTACTTGCCGATACCGAGTACCGATACCAATATTTTTATTGCATTTGTAAATTTTTTAAATATTGGGTACAGAAACCAAAAGGGTATGTATAATGTTAGTTGGTTAACTTAATTTATCAAATAGATACAGTCAAACCAAAATGTATTCAGACACCTTCAACATTTCTCACATTATCACAGTTTATTTGCTATAGTTTAGAAAATGGTAATAAAATATGACAATAACTCAGAGTTAAACTGTGTCAGAACAAATTCAGCTTGATAATGTTATATATCTTCGATAGAAAGGTATGTAATGGATTACAATCAACCAAAAATTATTCAGACAGCTGTTAGTATGACACAACTATGAATACTTTGTCGGGCAACCCTAAGCCTTAAATGACAGTCTGTAGTCTCCTGGGCATGCTGTCAACCAGGACATATCTGACCGAACTACAAACTTTCCAGTGATGTCTGTGAGAAAGGTATATTCACTCGACAAGCTCGCGCATCTGTGACGCCGCACGCTCAATCCACTCAGCTCGCGCACATCAGCTATATAGGCGTTAATACTGAATGTTTAACGTTATATTCATTGCATACATATACTTCGTATACATCCTTAATCTCTAATAACTCCATTCTGCTGTCTGTTGTTCTGTTGTCAGTGTTTCTTTGTCTGAATATGGCACTTATCACATGCTGTGTGGTATCGGCGTTTGGTATCGGGGCATTTTAACGAGTACGAGTACGAGTACAGAAGCTCAGTATCGGTGCATCCCTAATTTGTACTAAAAGAAAAAGAACAATTATATTTCAACATGTTTATATAGTAAAACATCTGTGTGAAGATAAACGATTCAAGAAAATAAATAATTAAAATATGTTTTTTAAATCATTTTATATCACCTGTAAAATCATTGTGAATAAATTGTGAAGATATACTGTCCGACACTACTTCTACACAATATTTCAAACTATATTGTGTATATGTTTGCTACAACAAGCCCCACTGACTATAAATATTTGCCAAAGTTTTTCTACAATGTTTTTGGAGTTGTCTTTCCAGCCTTTACTGAGTTAATCACATATCATTGAATTTTGATTTAATCACATAACCATGATTTTATCACATAAAAACAAAAGTATCCTTTCTAAGTGGCCAGTTCTTGATAAGAACATATTGCAATGTTGACCAGACTGTATGTAAAACTCTGGCTACATGAGACCAGAAATAACGCAATACATGCTAGACTGATCTGAGACCACTATGTTTATTACAAATATTAGGGCTAGAACATGGCGAGGCATCTGGCTTCAGATTAGCAATTTAATGCAAAGACAGTCATATCGTTGCATAAAGATAGGGATATGTGCAAAAGATAGTGAGCGTGGCTTCCCTGGCTCCAATCTCTGTGATCACATCATTACCTCTGACAGTAATGGCTGCTGCACAGAATATCAACACAGACTGATATGTTGAATGATTTTGATTAGAGGCAAATATGCCACACTGTGAGCTTTGAAAATCTAATTAGCCCAACTGAATGTAGAGTTCAACAACAGCTGAAAAGCTTTTTCTCTGCGCGTTTAAACACGCTGGGCTTACCCTCTTCTCGACTTTTCTGTTTAGATTTTTTTTCTGTTCAAGTGTCTCGCTGTTCCAACTCCTTTGGCTTCAAGCTGAACCGCATCTGCGATCTGAGCGCAAGAGCTCTAATATGGCGCTTTCTTGTTATTACAGAGCACTTTATTACTTTATGCTGCTTTGTTTTTATTTCTAAAAAGCCTTTCCCCAAAAATAAAACAGCTTTGTGGCAGGAGCACCTTTGGCAACTCCGAAATGAAAGTGCATTCATTATATTTTAACAGTGTTTTATTGCTAAATAAAACTGGTTTATAATTGCCTTTCTTTCTAATGCATTATTCATGTTCAAGATTTCAAAAATTAATCATACATGTGCATACAGACAAACAGTCACGGATACTTGTATGCAGAGCAACACAAGCACTCACAGTCACAGGACACTGGAATGTTATTTTTATACACTATTTTTAAAAAGAAATTTGGAAGCTTTTCCAACATGCAATAAACTGAGATATAGTTTTGAGTTAAATGTATTTACCAATCCATTTTGAATTTAAAACCACCCAAGAACACACACGTCTACAAAATACTGCTTGTTCTTACACCTCGAAAAATTATAATTAATTAAAACTTAAAAAATAAACAGAAATTAAAAGAAGTTACAACATTTTACTTTGACAATAAGATGTCCAAACATATACTTTTGTTTTGTAAATCCTGTTAGCACAGATCCATGAAAAGCATACATCTCTGTTTCCACAAAAATATTAAGCAGCATAACTGTCTTCAACATTGGTAATAATAAGAAATATTTCTTGAGCAGCAAATCAGTATATTAGAATGACCCTGAAGGCTGGAGTATATTAAAACAACATAATTCAAAACTTTACAATATTACCGTTATATAATACAGAATGAGAAAACAGAAACAGAGTAATGACTTCTGAAATTAATATAGCTTAGGGGCCCATAAGGCTATGTTCACACTGCAAGCCTTAGTGCTCAATTCCTATTCAATTTTCGCTCAGATCTGTTTGTTTATAGCACTTCACATATAGCTGTTGTTTTAAATGTGGCCAATATCAGATTTCCAGTGTGAACAGATCATGGTTCTGAACTGACCCGCATAAGCGAAAGAACAATATGTACAGGGTTCCCAGGTTTTCACAACAAAATCCGCCCAACTGCTTCTCAAAACTAGTCCAAAACTTGCCCAATAATGTTCCGGATGGTAATTATTACATTATGTCTCATGTCTCACGTCTCAATTTATTTATAAAGCACAATTAAAAACAACTACAGTTAACCAATGTGCTGTACAATGTTGTAAAATACTTGAAAACATGTTTAAAAAACATGCATACAAACCAAGCAACCGTCAAACAAACAACATCACAAGTCATAGGCTGCAGTGAAGAGATACGTTTTTAACTTTGATTTAAAAGTATGTAATGTTGGTGCAGTTCTAATATTGATCGGTAACGTGTTCCAAAGTTTAGGTGCGGCTATGGCAAAAGCTCGATCACCCCTATATTTTAATTTTGACTTTGGAACAGTTAACAAACTCTGGTTGGCAGACCTAAGAGTTCTTTCCGGATGATATTCACACAACAGGTCGGAGAGGTAGGGGGGAGCGAGGCCATTTAAACATTTAAAAACAAGCAAAAGCACTTTAAAATCAATTCTAAAGCGTACTGAGAGCCATTGTAAAGATATTAACAGGAGTAATATGTTCATATTTACGAACACCGGTTAAAAGACGTGCAGCTGCATTTTGGACCATTTGTAATCTAGATATTGAAGAACTGTTTATTCCCAGATACAGGGAATTACAATAATCAATTCTAGAAGAAATAAAAGTGGGTAACATTAGTGGGGTCGCTTCAACACACAAAGATTAAAAACAACCCGCAGCAACACTGGAAAAAGTAGCCCAATTTCGAGGGAAAACTATGGACTTGGCAACACTTGCACAGTGCGCTGTCATACGGAAGTAAACACTGAGGGCATAAAGTAAGTGATTATGCGTTTATTTATAGTGTGATCTGCTGCAGAAGCCAACGAAATTATGCGCAGGAAATATGAAAAATAAAAACAAGGATGTGACAAAAGAGAGCAGAGTTTTGAAACTTATGATACGAGTCCTCATGTTTTGCCTTTATATGGTTGTCATTGTAATTATGAGTTCTGACACATCACACTTCCACTGACTACCCTTTGCAACTGTCTTGATAACTTTGGGTATGCAAAATCTTTGAAGTGCTTCCCATGAGCACAGAATCGTGACGAATGTTGATCTAGAGTGACACAAATGTCGCATGAATTCCGATATGACTGTTCAGACTGCGGTCGCATTGCAAAACATCTGACCTGTATCGGTTTTAGTACCATATATGGAAGTGGCCCAAATCGGAACTGAAAAGATCAGATTCCATGTGGTTTGTGCTGTTCAAACTGTCATGAGGAAAACAGATTTGAGTTACATATGAGCAAAAAAAAATCAGATTTGGGCCACATTTGCCTGCAGTTTGAACGCAGCCTGAGAGACTTCTTTCAAAATCATAAAAAATATATCTTACTGACCCCAAACTTCCTTTAAGATTTATTTTTGGTGTTTTGACTATATTATGATAGGACAGTGAGTAGACAGTGAGAGTGAAGTGGGAGAAAGAGGGGGGATGAGACTGGGAATGGTCCACAAGCCGGGACTCCAACTCGGGATGCCCAAGGAGAAACAACGTTATATGTCAGCATGCATCGGCACTAACACTGACACTTTATGTATGTATGAGTGTATGGTAGGGCTGTCGCGATAACCGCAATATCGCAATACCGCGCTATTGACGAGCAAACCGCAGAGGAATGCAAGAACTTTTTTTCCGTGTTTTATATTTTCGTAAGGTTATGCCCTTCTCGTTTTACACTTCATGCATGTGGACTGAATATTAAACAAGTTAGTAATGATAACATAATGTGTACCATGCTGATTTGTACAGAGGCTCCGTAGATTTGCACTTAACAAGCCTAAACAGACAGTGAATGAGAGAGAGATCGACTGAGCGCGTGCGATTACTTGCGTCTGTCCTCCAGGCAGAGTCATATATATTTGTGAAAATAGGTTGTCATCTCCAAGGAAAGCGAAATCTCTGTCTTAGCATCGACGCATAGCTGGCCAGCTGAGCCTTCTAAAGTGGCGCTCAAAGTTAAAATGATTTCAACAGCATGTTTCATTACGTCTCTTTGAATGAATGAATCAGCGTTTTTGAACGTGTAGTTGAATGACAGTCACGTTCCACCACCTTGTGGCACAACACTGACTGACAGCCCGTCTATAACGCACGCAGGAGGAAATATCAATAGAAAGTCTCTTGTCCAGTCAGATTAGAAAATCAGATTACAACTAGGCTAACTGTTATACATATAGGCTAACGATAGCCTAACGATCTTATTGTCAGGTTTATGTTCTGTTATGTGGACCATTATTTTGTCATTCTCTTCTGTTTACTTCACTTCCTGTTTCAACGCTATTTGGTTTCGGTTTCATTGTCTTCTGAATATGACCTCGTTAGTTATATAAATTATATATATACAGTGGGTACGGAAAGTATTCAGACCCCCTTAAATTTTTCACTCTTTGTTATATTGCAGCCATTTGCTAAAATCATTTAAGTTAATTTTTTTTCCTCATTAATGTACACACAGCACCCCATATTGACAGAAAAACACAGAATTGTTGACATTTTTGCAGATTTATCAAAAAAGAAAAACTGAAATATCACATGATCCTAAGTATTCAGACCCTTTGCT
>NW_015639867.1:991773-1009143 GCF_001515625.1 Sinocyclocheilus rhinocerous
ATATATATATATATATGTGTGTGTGTGTGTGTGTGTGTGTGTGTGTGTATATATATATATATTTATTTATGCCGGTAAAACCGCATACTGCGCTATTGAGCCACTCAAAATTACCGCAAGGGAAATTCCCTCACCGCGACAGCCCTAGTGTATGGTTGAATAAATGAATGAATGAGTGTATGAATAAATGAATGAATGAATGATATTATTATAATTATAATTTCTAATCCCAGACTGTCAATGTGCTCTCAAAATTTTGGACCTCACTGTACACACAAATATATGTTTATTCCAGTGTAAATCCTTTGTTCCTGAGCAGTGGAACAGTGAGAGGACAAGTGAAGGTTATTAAAAGGAGATCAAAGCAGCGTTTGCAGCAAAACACTTTGTCTGAGTTTGAGCTGCTTCCTGTTTGCTTAGACACTTGGCTAACACTCCAAAAGGAGCACGTCGCATCAGCTTTTGATGCTTCAAAGCACCGGATGTGTGAAAAAAAATAATAAAATAAAATAAAATAAAAAATAAGCTTGACAATCAGGCATCATACAGTGAGCAGAAAGGTTTGTTTGTGTATGTCTGTTTTTTTTAATCCATTATTGAAATGGAATACAGGGTCATCTCACGCAAGCGGGAAGAAAACTTGCCATAAATGAAAACGGATTTTTCTCTCTGATATCAGATATTTGTATGAGAAGTCTTTGATGATTTTGTGATATGTTTAAAAGTAGGGAAAACTTCTGTCCAGAACACAAACGCAAGTCTGACTTCGACATTTTCATTGCTTTATATCACCCAATTTGCATTTTTCCTTTCACACCGTCCCACCTTCAGTGTCTGTGTGAGGTGCTAGTTTCTGTTCCTGACTCCTCACAGTAAAATCACTTGCTTTAACATCTTGTTGACTGGTACCACAGCTCATGGCAAGGCTACAGCAGTGGTGTCCATAATGATTAGTGAGGAAACACACTCTCATGTTTTCACAGGTGTTATTGTCGGTAAAAAAGGAAAGGAAAACATTTCGGTTTCTGCAGGAATACTTTCAGTACTGTAGTTTTATCCTTTATATATATGGACTATAAAGTTTGGGATCACTCTATTACTTTTTAAAGGGGTCATGAACATTTTAAATGTTTATTGTTTCCTGCTGTGCACAATGTTATTAGGATTTTTTATGTCAAAACCTGTCATAATTTAGAAATAACAGGCCATTTTCTATCCTGATTTTAGGCCTCTGATTTGAACACTCCGGTTAAATAAGCGGGTCTCTTTTAAGACTTTAATGTAATCAAAGTAACCAGTGGAACTCTTTTGAAAACTTGTACTGTCTTTATTATTACAGCTGCAAGAATAACTAATTAATAAAAGTGTTTATTATAACATTATATTTAGATCTCCTGTTGCGTAAAAGTTTACAGCACTGAGCACTGTAGACACAAATTGAATGATCTCAGCATTGCAACATGTTTTTTGCACTCTCACGAATACTTTCATCGTAACTAACACAGTGCAAACACAATGTAAATAAGAGCCTCATTGTGCAGTGTAGATTATAATTGGAGATTTGTGCAAAAGTGCAGAACTCAAACCACTGATAGACTCTTTTAACCATGCGTTGGACTTTGGTGTGACTAACTGATCAGCTATTATAAAAAAAGTGTTCTTTGCTCCTTTCTCTCTATAATTTAAAACACATTTTAAATAACAGTTGATTTGCATGCTACTAAGAGTAAGTGTGTGAAGTTGACCATTTAGTCAGTGGCTTGATTCCCTGATGCATAATCAGCAATAAATGATTTGGCAACAAAGAATGTCTGATTTGTTTAGTGTCCTTATATTTCACATCCCATCATGTTAAGACATTTATTTGTATATTTCAATCAAATGCTATTATTCAAACTTTGTTCAAAGAAACATGCAAAAAAAAAAGGAGACAATGTATTGCAGTTTCTACACTTTTCTGTCCCTTAGGATCATTTTATATAGATAGATAATTACAAGAGAGATTCATCTTAATCATAATGATAGCATTTTAATTATCTTAAAAACTTAGTTGCAAAACAAATGCATCTTACACGCTTAAATCACAACAAAAAAACAAAAATATCTGCAGTGTTATCCCATCTGTTAGACATATGACTTCAGTGCAAGGGATATTGTAATTACAGCATCAAAATATCCAGGTCAGGTTTTGAAATCCTTTTAGTGAAGACACCAATTTGTGTGAGGAAATCTGAGGACAATCAGTCAGCGTGAAACCTCCTACCCAGTCTAAATGGGTATTTACACCACAGGTGACAGACTATGAGTGATGTAGCAGTGCAATATACAGGTCAGATAGATAGCTGTCCCAGCACGCCTTGCCTATGACTCAGGATCACCGGCTGTACCGGCTGTCAAAGGGGACCATCAAATCCACCTGGGAAAACGACTAGTGTCTGGGGGCCTTGAACTTATCTGACCTACTCCAGGATGCCAAAATTAGCACAAAGCACACAAAAAATGTAATTGCGTAAAAATCAAATAACATGATAAATAGCCAACTGATGATGGAATAATGATCTTATAGTGTTCCCTAGAAGCTCTGTAAAGTTAATCTCTTAAGTATAATTTTGTTGAAATGAAAACATTTCAAGACTGTATTTGTTTTTTTTGTTTTGTTTTTTTATTAAATGTGGTATTGCATGGCTTAGCCAATATAGCCACAATGAGAAAAAACATTGATCTACTCTCAACTACACCAGCTTTAAATCAATGTCACAAAAGTGATAACACATTAAGACCATTAAACTCATTCACATTACAGAGTAAATCTATAAATGTGTCTGTAAAACAGAAAAGAAAACAGGTGAAACACAATGCTGTGTGCATTCTAATAAAGAATTTTTTTTTAATCATAATTACAGATGGGTTTAAAAATGTGGGTTAATACAGCATTTGATCGATGCTGAAATCCTCAATACAGCAACAACTATGATGCAAAATGCCCTTTAGCTGTGACTATATTCACAATATTGCATGTCATACTGCACCGTATTACTTAAATATTTATATTCAACAAATCGAAAAAGGTCCTCTGCAGTTTCTAATCAAAATCTCAAAACTGATTGATTCCTTTTTCATGGTTGGTAGCATTAATGTTTACACAAAATAACCTCCATTTGTTGAAGGTTGGAGGCCAAAGACCTATAAGAAATGAAGAAAATTAAATTGTGTCACATACTTATTATGCAGTTCATGCCGCAGGCATACATTTGAAACAATACATCTTTGTGAAATAGAATTTACTACATTTCTCAGTTAATCAACACCAACCATAAAATCTTACCATTACAGAATACACTGAAAGTCTGTTCAGGGGCACAATCATAACGTGTACTCATTAAAAAGTGCAGTATTTTATTCTAAATATGTTGTATATGCTATATGAATAACTTTATGTAAAGCAAATAGACTAGGGCTAAAATCAATATGGAAAAAAACCTGGGGAAGCTATTTTATAAAGAAAACAAATACACTGACAATAAAATTGAAGGTGAAGTAATTGGTTTAACTGCTACCATCACCTTCATATTTTACTATTAAGACAAAGCAATTTCACAATCCTAGACACTTGCCCTATTCATACTCTAATATTTAATGTAAGTCATCCATATTACAGTATCAAATTGAAAGTGGGAATTTAAAATCCAGAAATAGGACAAAACCCTCAGGTAGAGAAAGCACTCACCCCTGTTATCTTCTTTAATAACTCAACCTGAGAAATGCACAATGCTCACAGGGCCCGAGAGCCTGTGATTAATGACACCATGCTTGGCCTTACTATAACGACATCTCATCTTCAGGCCTTAAAGTCTTTTTCAAGGTTATTGTTCCTACTCCGAATAACGCTTGCTATAGAACAGTGCCCTTTTCAGATGCCTGCCTTACAATTTCATATTGAAAAGAGAGGTCATATTTACTGATTTATGGGTTTAGATTCAAACAGACTTTTTCTACAAAAAACCAAGAACATTTAAAAGGCCCTTGTTATAATTGATTGAATTCCTGTAGTAATACAGGAGCATATGTCTGCGAACAATTACAGCCAATGGCAGCTTTGTAAGTGTGGCAGATCTTCTGTAGAAAGATAAAAATCATGCTGAAGATAAAAACCCATCCAGTTTTACTGTTGTTATTCCATGTAATTCAATTTCCCCCAAAGCTTTACAATGACTTTAAACCACACATCTTCTTCTCAAGAGCAGAAATTTAATACAAAGTGCATTCCATGTGGTCTGTGATCTACGTTCATAAAGTTGAAGACTTCTCGCCAACTTTCCAGCTGCAAATAGTTTACAGCGATCACGATTCTTTTGTGTCTCACTTCTAGTGTTAATTTTGTCAGCTATTTTCATTTTAGTCTTAGTCCCGGGCTAAAATATCCTTGTTAGTTTTTATCATATTTAGTCAACCTTATCCTATTTAGTTTTAGTCAAGTTTTCCCGAGTCAAGTCTCGAGTCAAGTGACTCGAGTCCACACCCCTGCGGTATACGGTATTATCACGATATTGAAATTAAGTTAAAAAAAAAGTGCTGTCATAATACAGTATAACAGGTTTAATAACTTTTTTCTTATAACAAAAATAACTGAACATTTAAATGCAATAAAGCAATACAGAAAAATGTATAAAGTTAAAAGTTTTACACAGATTAAAGTGCAAAAGAACTATAAAGACCAATAGGTATCACTTTACAATAAGACCTCATTAGTTAATCTTAGTTAATGCATTAACATTCACAATGAGCAATAGCTACATTTGCTACAGAAGTTATTAATCTTTGTTTAAAAAATACAAGTCTTAGTTCATGTTAGCTCATTAAATAACACAGTTGCAACTTTCGATTTTAACAACGTGTTATTAAATATTGTAATTACCTAAGATTAATTAATGTTCAGAAGAATTTTTCATTGGCAGTTTGTTAACTAATGAATTAACTAATGTTAACTAATGAAGCCCTAATGTAAAGTGTGACCGAACAATAAAGAATCAAAACACTTTCAAACTATATCTAGGGCATGTTGTAGTCCAGATTAAAATGTAAAAACAGTTTGAAAATAAATAGCCTATTAAGTCTAAATATTTAAGTATTTGGCGCTGTGATGAACATTATTCATTATTATTATTATTATTATTTCTGCAGTTTAGGCCATCTGCTGTCAGAGAGTGAAAGCGCTTTCATCCAGAGTTTCTCTCACATGTTCCGCCATGTGCTTCTCGTCTGCGCTTATTTACATCAGAGTGTGCACGCGTCTTTCACGCAGCATAAAGCAGTGTTGTGCATTTTGACCAGTTTATGGGAAAAGTATTCTTAAAATGCATTCAAAATTCTGAATAATTTGTAATATATAATTATTCACGGTATTTAGAAGTGCCCACGATAACAATATCGTGCATATTCATTACCGTGATATATCGCATTACCGAATACCGGCACAAGTCTAGCTGTAAGTGTAACGCGGCAGTAACGTATAGAGACCTCGGCTTGTAACTATACTCTAATTACTATTTTGAAAATGATAACGCGTTAAATTACTCCGTTACTAAAAAAAGTAATCAAATTACAGTAACGCGTAGTGCGCACGCATCTTTCATGCAGCATACGGCGGTGTTGTGCATTTTGACCAGTTTATGGGAAAAGTATTCTTAAAATGCATTCAAAATTCTGAATAATTTGTAATATATAATTATTCACGGTATTTAGAAGTGCCCACGATAACAATATCGTGCATATTCATTACCGTGATATATCGCATTACCGAATACCGGCACAAGTCTAGCTGTATCCCTTCTAGCCACAACCGCGAATTTAACACATAATTACTGTATTTGTATTACTGTAAGGGTAGGTTTAGGGTTGGGTAGGTGTAGACGTTAATAAACCATAATTTTACAGGTAGCATTTTTCGTTGTCGAATTGTACTACCCACTGTTTTAATGGGGGGTAGCAAAATCTGACAGGGTAGCACAAATCGACAGAACACCGGATAACATTTTGTCTCCTTTTTTGACGAAAATAAAAAGAGGTTTTTGGTAAAGTTTTTATCTTTTTGAATACATTTTAGTCTCGTCTTCTTTCATCAACGAAATTGCATGTTGATATAGTCTTAGTTATCGTTTATTGACCTTATTGTCGTCACGTCTTCGTCTCGTCTTAGTCATGGGAAAAAAGCTTGTCAACGAACATTTTTCGTCATAGTCTTCGTTAACGAAATTAACACTACTCACCTCAGGAGTGATTTTAAGACATTTTTCATAAAAAATATATGATAAGAGTATTCTTTGAGGATGGATTATCCACACTTTCCGTGGTCTTACTGATATTAACAGAAGAAGAGTGCTTTTAGGAAATTCTGTGCTGGTTCCCACACGCATACTAATGTCCATTCACGAGTGAGGCCATTGGGCGTTTTGCAGCCCTGAGCTGAACCGCTTCTCCGTTAATAAGTAGAGCCGAGCCACTTCTAGCCGCTGTAGGGCTTATTTCCTGATCATATTATACTACTTCCTCTCGACGGCCTTGACTCAGCACAATTCTAAATGTATTCCCTCACACAGAGGCTGAGGGGGATCACTCACACAACCGCTGAGCTTTAATGAGGGCCTTTAATTAATGGTTGGTGAGCTTCCAGCGGAGAGGTGGAGGAGAGCGGGTTAAAAGGGTGGAAAGGGGTCGACACCTAAGGGCATTAATGCCCACTTCTGAGATTACATGTCCCCTGATGCCTGATGGTGGTTAACTAAAGCAGCAAACACAAATACAGCACAGGGGTTTACAAACGTGTTCTAACATCCATATATTTTTAACCCTAATCATACATAGCGATGTTATCTAATAGGGATGCAGGCACTCCATAAGAGTCACTAATCTGGGTCTCCGTTTAAATCAGAGATGCACGCGCATGCAATAAACCACCAGGGCCAATTAGTTATGATGTTAAACCACAGACACTTGCGACTCATCCAATTTAAGAAACAAATAAATTCCGAGGGCACTTACCTCGGTGGAGTGCTCTCAGCAGCCTGTTGATGCTGATTAAATATCGGCGCATGGCGAGGGAGGCACGCCGCATTTATTACTGTGCCTTTGAGTTCCTCTCTGCTTAGAGGATACATTTTTAAAGTAAATGACTCTATGCTCAAGGGACTCCTCTGTTGCCTTGAAACATTAGAAACAACAACTGCCTGTACATGGGCTCGGCACGCTACAAAAACATCAGAAAAATGGAAATGAGAGGGATGAATCTGGGTCATACACTTTCAGGAAATGGGGCTCTAGTTCAAAGAGGGGATCGGAGGGGGTGGCTTGATGTTCCTTCAAATGACATTGGAACCGAACGTGCATGGAAGAAAGTTTGACGGGATTGTGTGGGGAAAGGTTTTGCGGTGGTCAAAGTGGAAGCGGATTCCTTGGGA
This sequence comes from Sinocyclocheilus rhinocerous, assembly GCF_001515625.1. Classification (NCBI taxonomy): domain Eukaryota; kingdom Metazoa; phylum Chordata; class Actinopteri; order Cypriniformes; family Cyprinidae; genus Sinocyclocheilus; species Sinocyclocheilus rhinocerous. Next base: position 999,228 of record NW_015639867.1, read on the forward strand.
TACGCTTTCATCATAACCTAAATACGACTTTCAAAGTGAACAAGGGGTTCTGCTGTACAACCTGGAATGGGTCGAGAGTTAAAGCCTTTTTTTCCTTGTAAAACAACAGAGATGTCATTTCTGTTAATCTGAAAAGCATTTCAGGAGTTTTGTTGTCAATTATTCTTCACATGCAATGTGCCCAACTTGATTATATACTTCTTCAAAATATGTTCTTTTATGTTCAGGTTTTTTGGTGTCAGTACTAAGAAAACATCTTTCTATAGTATAGTATTGAGTACCAATTAGGGCTGTCGCGATAACCGCAATACCGCGCTATTGACGAGCAAACCGCAGAGGAATGCAAGATTCAACTTGACAACTGAAGGCTGTCTGAATGATAACTGGCTGCTTTCAAATATTCGCATGCGTGCTCTGTGAAGAATACTTGCTCCTTCCAGTAATGCATGTCACATACTGTAACACATGAATGACTGAACGTATTTTTTTTTTAATTTCATATTGAAATAAAATCATTGTCATGCCAAACGTGTATGACTTTCTTTCTTTCTGAGGAACACAAAGGAACCAAACCTTAAAAAAAAAAAAAATTCTCAAAGGTTTCGAATGTAAACAATGACAGAATTGTATTTTTGTCGAAACTAAGAAAAAAATATTTCTACAGTATCGGCAGTATTGGTACCAATTCAATTTGACATTTGAAGGCTATATAACTGACATCTGGTTGCTTTCAGACGTTCATGTGTATATTTGCATATGTGGTCCGTGAAGAGCCCTTGCTCCTTGCGGTAACACACATGAATGCATCAACATGTGAATGACTGAATTCATTTTTAGTAAAAATGTCTTGATAAGCTATTCATGTAATCACAAGAAGGCTTAGTCCTCATCCTCAAAAGAACCACAGAAAAAAAAGAAAGTCATACAGGTTTGGATCAACATGACTGTGAGTAAATTATGATAATTTTCATTTTTGGGTGTACTGATCTTTTTTTTTTTTCTTCTGTAAAATAACAGATTTCAGTCCTGATCACCTGAAACACATTCCAGATGTTTTTCTTCTAATTGCTGTCCACATGTAATGTGGCCAACTCGAATATATACTGTAATTCAAAGGATTCACATTATATCATTGTCCAATCATGTAATTTCGGTGCTGGAAATGTGCATTTGTTCCACAATAAACCATAACCATATAATCTCCACAATGTTATATAAGGTTTAAATCCTTTTATGATGTTCAAGAAAAGGTTAATACTGTCATATGCTGTTCTATCGAGAGATCCATGTTACTGTTCATTATATTATATAACAAGAAACTCCACATTTTAGAACTCTAGCGCACTTGCTCAACATATTCAAGTTTATATAATATGAAAACGTACATTGTTTACACTGGGCCCGCAGATTTGGTGAAAAGCCTCAAGATAATCTTAGCTTGTTCATTATGCTATCAGCCACTCAGAGGCGAAATGACAAAAATGTCACCGCCTGAGCCATAATTACATTTCTAAACCCTGTGCAGGAAAGATAAACACGGGTGCTGTGTCTATATTAATATAGCTACTGGGGGAGTCATCCATAAGAGAGCAACACAAACATGCAAATATAAGGTAATTTGGTGACATCAACAAATGCACATCATTTGAGAGTCTGCTTTGCATTATATCTGATATGGTAACAGGCATCTTATTACAGAGTAAGATGTTAAAATTATTGGCATTTTTCCAACCAAGTCGGTACTAAGAATATGCAGCAGCACTCATGAATGACTGAATGTATTTCTTAGTAAAAACGTCTGTTCTTGCAGTATCCGTATCAGTTTGTCTTTAAGGGATAGATTTACTCAAGCTCATGTTGTTCAAAATAATAAAAACATAAATAAATAAATATATTTTGAAGAAAGTTGGTAATCAAACCATTTTGGTTATCATTATGTTCCACAGAAAAAAAAAGAAAGCCATACAGATGGATTGACATGAGGGTGAGTAAATGATGACAGAGGTTTCCTTTTTGGGTGAACTGACCCTTTAAATTAACTTTGACAAGCAGAACTAAAAATCTAATTTTGTGTCAAAACATCAGATCTGTGCATTAGACCTTGCAGTGCAAATACAGCCTAATATATCTGCCACTGTATTAGGTTGATATTAAATCAAACAACAATAAAAAAATACTGTTCCTCAATACTTTTTTTGTTCTTTATTACTGTTCACTAACAGCATGATTGTTTACTTGAATAATTACTAAGATGAAGAAATCTTTATACTTAAGGCTACAGACATTTTGTTAATACTGTATTCAAACTTAACATTAATGTTGTGGTAATACTTTATAATACCACAGCAAAAAAAAGAAGTGATAAATGAATGAATGAACGAACGAATGAATGAATGAATCAATCAATCAATCAATCAATCAATCAATCAATCAATCAATCAATCAATCTAACTGAACTCCTAGACTGCCAGAGAGTTAAATGCATGTGCTCACAGTGCACCTTTTTCCTGATGCCACCGGGGTAGCACTGGGGCTTGGGCCTGTCATTGCTGCTTGCAGCTATATTTATATGTATAGCACAGCCCTTAAAATTTGTTAACATAATGTACTGGGTATTGTCTTTTTTTAACACTATAACCGCCAGGGATCGCTGTATACCTAAAACCGCCAGCGGGTAAATTTTAACCACGCACATGATAACTGTTTTTTATATGGCTAAAGAGCATATTATTTCACTGTATTATGCCACTGTCTTCACTAAGAAGTGTCTAGAGTCATGAAATGATTATGTCTAGTCATCAACTATATTTTTTGTCCTGTTGTTTTATGTTCAAGGCTTTTTTATGCAGGCCACTAATCACTTGTAATAATGTCAGTATAAGCTAAGCAATCCTGCACTGACAATGAGAATTAGAAGGAAGTAAATACATATTTGGGTGGTGTAATATTATAATACAACGTCATTAATTAATATATTAAGATAACCTATGTTATTTAAATGACTAAAATAGCCTATAGACAATAATGAGCAATAATAATTCAGCACACTGCAGGATGATGCGATGACAAATTCAAGTGCACAGATTCACCTATTAATTATTAATTTGTTTAGTTATATTATTTATAATTTGAATAAGAGAACAACTTTGGGTAATCAAAAAAATGGTTTTATTCATTACATCATAGATCGTATTTTTTTCTTCTTCAGGAAACGGGCAGACTAAATAGCAACACAGAAGCGAACAATAAATGATAGAAATGGCAAAACAAAAATTAATCAAAATTTTGAACAATTATGAGTAACATTAGACTAAAACATATAAATATGATATCTTGATTGCTGTCAGATGAGCAGTTAGATGCTGAGCCGACCCAGGACGCTTTATCTCCCCACCATCAGACTCTCCATCGCTCATGGTATTTAGTGCTTCTTATACCTCTTCAGCATCCATAAATCGCCTTCTTTTACTTATTTTGTCTTTATTTATACAACTGATAACCACTAATTCAGTGAGTGAAAGGTGTTGCCTAGCAATGTGCAATGTTAAAACATAAGCCGCAAGAAACTGATATACAGGCATTATATAGTGGGTAAATTTGACCCGCTGACACTTATAGATATAAATGCCCTGTGTTTTGATCTGGTTTTATCTAAACAATTTTTAACAATAGGGGGTTATAAATTACACAATTTTAGTAAAAGTCAATGACTGCGTGACTTGAATGTTTTATTGAAAATCTGTTATGTACATTTGAAAAACAGCTTCTAGTGTTAATTACATTACAATTTAATAAAGGTTAATGTAAAGTAATAAATGTATTAATATTAATTGTTAATACATTTTTGTTTATGATTCAATGCTGAATTATACGACTTGAAATGTTAAAATGTATATGTATAAATTAACAATAACAAACAAACCCTTACTCTAAATTGTTACTATTATTATACATTTAAATAAAAAAATTTATTCATTAACTTTTTTCTTTTTTTTTTCTGTGATATAGAGAAGTCTGAAATTTCACTGGAAAATTAACTACTGACATTTTGGTGTCCTGATCATGACCTCAATCACAGATTGACCCTGTGATATACTCCAGGCACAGTCCTGTTGCTTTGAAATGCCAGCGAGAGCTGGTAGAATTATGAAACAAAGAGAGGGTGAATTTTGTTTAGTTTTCCTGAGAAAAATTATAATTTTTTTAAAAACACAACATTGCCTTGATGTTCAGTATATATGGAGCCAGAATGATCTCAATAATAATTCACGCAAAAGACGTGATGCACACATGCGTAACCCAATTCACATGCATGAGAAATAATTCACGTGCACGAAAAAAATATATATATTCAAAAAAACCAATTCACATGCACAAAATAAGAATATATATTCATAAAATATGTTCGTTTCACAAATGCAAAAGACAATTCACAGATGTACAACTGTGTACAAAATTTTTGAATGTTAAAAATTCACGAGTTTATCATGGGCTGTGAATGTGAATCGCCTTGGATTTGTGTGTGAATTTTGAGACCTTCCTGGCAGCGAACTCCTCCCACGCGGGACACTCGTACTCTTTAGCCAATCAGATTTGACCCTGTCTGTCGACCAATCATAACCCACTGTGGGCGTATGAATCGCGTGCCTTATCTCTTTCATGTACATCACCTTTATGTAACCATTGTTAATGTTATTCTTATGTTGTGTTGTGTATTGTAATCTCAAAGATTTTTTACATCACAAGATGATTTTGGTAAGCAGCAGTTGTATTTGCTTGGTAACAGTTGTGGAATTTATGCTGGTCAGACAAAGACTGATCATAAAGAAGAATGCAACAAAGATTATTCAGTTATTGTATCACTTTATCTCATGCTTTCTGCTCTTTCTGTATCTGCATCTCTTGTAAAAAATATAAGAGTTAACATGCCAAGGTGTTAATTGCTTTGAATATCAGACCAAAACTTGGCACGTCCTGAGAGAGAGAGATAGTGAAAGACTGGATCTTAAACATTTGATTAATTGACTTTTCACATGATGTATTACACTGATACAATTATCATTCAGCCATAAAATTTACTTTAAAAGAATGCTAAAGACTCTAAATGAGACACTATACCAGCCATTCAATATAACTGAGGTTTAAATACTGGTGAACTTCTAGCACAGCGTCAAACTGGTATCAAGCCAATCTCAGACCTATGTGAGAAACATATATTCAATTGTGCTACGTTTGTACTCCATAATTGTCAATTCATATTTCATGTTACAGGCACATTGCAATTAATCATGGTCAGGTCATTTCATGGACATTTTATTCCCAAAGTATTCAGAAAACTTTAATAAATTAATAAATCTTATACAGCAACTGTAACAACTGACTTGTTTTGAATGTTTTAATTCTGACATAAAACCAGAACAAGAACATTTAACAATGCATAAAGCTTTACACCTTGAACATGTACAAAGTTATGGGGTCCTGTTATAAACAAAACAAAAAATGTAGTAATAATGCATGACTTAAAAAGCTGTTGAAACTGTCAAAAAGAATGGGTTGCAACATGACTGTTTTGAAAGAGTTACAGTTCCAAATGAAACTTCTAGATTCCCATCACCTCATAACTTGTGGCAGGGGATGAAGTAGGATCAGTACGGGTTGTCTGTCTCAGCTACTTATGCATAATCAGCCTCACAATTCTGAAATAAATAGTATCTGCAGCATAAACAAACTTAAATGAAATGTACACGGTCTCCAATGTGTGCATGTTATCACATTGTCATCACTTGAATGCGAGCCATCACAGGACTTTACACACAAGACAAGCTCTGCTGTGACAGCTCTTTCATATTCTCAATAAACAAAAAGTATATTTTCATAATCTTATATTTATTTACCACATGTCCCATCAGTAAAAACATTATTTTATGCTTTACACTGAGTTTCTGAATCTAATATCTTAATGTGGTATGGCATCCACGTGAATAATGATTGTTTATTAAATAAACATAAGAATTAATCAATACTAAATCATAATACTCTAAACAGCAGCCGCTGGCTTACATTGTTCATGTTAGCGAGTGTCTAAACGACCGATTTTACTTCCAAGTTTTAAGTAAACATGCAAAAATAAAATGATAAACCTTTACTTGGCTAGTTAACTGAAATAAAACGATCAACTGCACTTACCTCTGCTAAATCATAACTTGAACGGTGGTCTCGCGCTGATGACGTCAGCATCCAGGTAGGCACGCCCAGGGCACGCGATTCATACGCCCACAGTGGGTTATGACTGGTCGACAGACAGGGTCAAATCTGATTGGCTAAAGAGTACGAGTGTCCCGCGTGGGAGGAGTTCGCTGGCAGGAAGGTCTCAAAATTCACACACAAATCCAGAGCGATTCACATTCACAGCCCATGATAAACTCATGAATTTTTAACATTCAAAAATTTTGTACACATAGTTGTACATCTGTGAATTGTGTATTGCATTTGTGAAACATATTTTATGAATATATATTCTTATTTTGTGCATGTGAATTGGTTTTTGTGAATATATATATATTTTTTGTGCACGTGAAATATTTCTTATGCATGTGAATTAGGTTACGCATGTGTGCGTAGCGTCTTTTGCGTGAATTATTATTGAGATCATTCTGGCTCCATAGTATAGGCTTGTTGTATAATTCAACACCCTAAAAAGTGGCTACAGTTTCTAGTTTGACTTCTGGTGCTGGCGATTCTCTGCAGACCTGGAGACAACAGAGCTGGGGAGCTGTCAATCATACAGCGACACACAGAGGGCCGTGTCACCACAAAGAGACAGCTGTGCCAATCTCATCTTTGAATGTCAGTGATTGGAATCTCGAGGCTCACAAAGAAGCAGCCAAATGAGGCTTTTCTGCAAAATCTACCTCGATTGTCATTCCCACTTTCCCAGTGATGTGCGCTTCTAAGGAGGTGCACTGCTCTGGGTCTCTGATTGTCAGCCACACAATTTCAGTTTCTTGCTTTGTGAATCTGGGCAAAAGAACAAGAGACATGTGACGAGAGGCGGCAGAAGTTATGAACAACTTCTCCAGTAAACGACTTATTCAGGGTGCAAAACTTCTCAAATGTGAAGATAAGAAAAGTATCTTACCTAAAACATCTTATTCATGCAAGGATTCAATAAAGCCATTCACGCTCGGTGTAACATCAAGCCGACTGTATGCTTGAGATGTGCTGCACCAGTTAGTCAAGCGAAACAAACACACACACACAGCAGTTGCACTCATTAGGGGTCCGACGTCTCTTAACCAACCACAAAAGTTCCTGTGTTTAAGCCCACGCGAGCTTGCTGTAACTGATCATCTGTCATCTGACATGAGACATCAGGGAGATGACAGCGGTCTTGAACGAGGCGTTCAATGTACTGGAGACTCGCCTGTGTTTGCCGTGGTGTCTCTTACAGAGACTGCTTGGAAATTTGGAGAACACAATGCAACGCAAATAACATCACAGGAAAGAAGAGAAACAATAACACATGTAAAGAAATCAGTCACAAAGTGGCTGTCAGACTCGGCAGAGAGGATTGCATCAAGTGCTGGTGGTGTCATGCTGATTTGAGGAAAGGATGACAGGAATGCATCACTGCTGTATTTGTCCTGATTTGTTTTTTGGAAGGATGATGAGAAGGCTGTCATGGTTTGACTTTATTATGGTTTTAGATTCAAGATCTCATGGACAGGAGTGTTCGTGAGATTAAACAAGAAACCACCAGGCATCAAAAGCTTTTCAGCAATGATATGGTTTCATCAGTGTAGGTAGAAACAGTGTTTTTACAGATCAACATGAAAAGCTCTGAGAGGACGTTGTCCACCTCCGTCAGTGCCCATCACGGGCAAACTGCACTCACTGTACCCTGCTGTCAACTCCCACGATGCACAGTAAGCTGATATTGTGCAAACATGGGCAAAATGTATAGGCTAACCTCATATTTATTTCTATGGGGCAAATGTTTGGCTGTTGCTTGCTTGGCTGTTAGCATGTTCCCACTAGCCCCTACTGGTAGATGCTATAACTACAGTACATCAACTGGACATTTTTTTTTTCTCTAAGAAATACATGAAATAGAATACAATGGCTATTTTTATGTTATATACAGTAATCAAGATTGCTTGATTCTTGATTCAAGATTAAATGAATGTCATTATTATGACTTGTTTACATGAATAACAGAAATCCGTTCACTTATATTTTTAGCATTTTTATTTGTATGTAATTGGCATGAACTTTACTCTCGCATGCATGGAGTTTGGTTAATAAGCAGCTTTCTTCACAACGTAATTTCTTTGTGACTCCACTGTAAATAATGAATATGGTATCTGAGGACTACTTTGCTATTTTTGTTCTTAGTTATTTTGCTTTATTTCCATTTTTGATTCAATCAGAAAGAATGAAGTTTTCTACATATGGAATGGAAGATATAGATGTACTGCATGTTAGCTTGCTTATTTTGCTCTGATCTGTTTAAGTCCACATATCATACTATGATCCCACTTTAGTTTGGGGACCAATTCTCACTATTAACTAATTATTAACTATAACTTTTGTCTCAATAAACTCTGATTTGCTGCTTATTAATAATTAGTAACGTCTCGGTTATGTATGCGACCCTCGTTCCCTGAAGGAGGGAACGGAGACGTCACGTTGGTGACCGACGAATTGGGATCTTGCTTAGAGAGACCAATCCACTTCGAGTGTAAACTAAATGAGCCAATGCACATTGGCATGCGATGATTGCATCCAGCTGCCGCTGATCACAGCGTGAGCATAAAAAGGCAGGCAGTGCAACGCATACCAGGTTTTCGCTGAGGAGCCGAGCCGGTGACCCGGCCGCTCAGCGGTGGTACAGCAGCCGTGACGATGGGACGTGACGTCTCCATTCCCTCCTTCAGGGAATGAGGGTTACATACGTAACCGAGACGTTCCCTTTCAGTCGGTCACTCCGAGTCACATCGGTGACCGACAAATTGGGATCCCTACCAAAGCGCTATGGATGCTACCCCTTCCAGCGTCCTGTGCGAGCCGCCTGCGCCCCTTTGTGGTGTAGGCCGGGGCTCGCAACAAGAAGATCAGTCACTGTTGGCTCTGAGGCTATACCGTGGACTTTACACATATGGGAACCACGTAGGCCTCTACATATGGAACCCAGTTCTCTACCGGTTCTCACGGATTCAGCGAGTGAGGGCCTGGCGCCGGACGTTCTGCCACGTCTGGCTGCCGAGGGGACGGAGGAGCTTGACAGGGCCTACAGTACGGACACTCTGGAGCAGTTTTAGCAAGCCGACACTAAACTGGGGCCTCTCAGCGCCTCTACCCATTTGAGGTGAGAACACAGGAGGATACCGGCTCCACAAGAAGGCTATAGAATCTAGCGAACATGTTGGGGGTCGCCCAGTCCGCAGCTCTACAAATATCTGTCAGCGAGGCACCACAAACCAGCGCCCAGGAGGATGCAACACTCCTAGTAGAGTGAGCTCGCAACCTCAGGTTTGGGAGTCAGCCAGCCCAAACTCTAGGCACGAATCGTCGACTAAAAATGTGTGTAGGTCCCCTACCCTCTTGATGGAGGCCAGTGCAAGCAGGAGCACAATTTTCATTGAAAGAAACTTTAGCTCGACTGACTGCAAAGGCTCAAACGGGTCCTGCTGTAGTGCTTTGAGCACTAGAGACAGGTCCCAAGAGGGTATAGAGGAGGACCGGGGAAGATTTAACCTTCTCGGCCCTCTAAGGAACCTGATGACCAGATCATGCTTCCCTACCGACTTCCCTTCCACGGGGTCATGGTTAGCAGCAATCGCAGCGACATAGACTTTAAGGGTGGAGGGAGACAGCCTTCGCTCCAACCCTTGCTGCAAAAAGGAAAGCACGACCC
>NW_015639867.1:1009632-1011398 GCF_001515625.1 Sinocyclocheilus rhinocerous
CTTTTCCCAGTTGACCTGAAGGCCCAACCGGCTGAGGTGCGAAAGCACCAAGTCCCTGTGTGCACACAACTGATGCTGAGACTGAGCTAGTATGAGACAGTCGTTGAGGTAGTTAGGAATGTGAACACCCAGTTCTCTCAGGGGAACTTACGTGAAGACACGGGGTGACAGCGACAGTCGTACTCGTACTGATATGCTCATCCTTCGAACGCGAACCGCAGAAATGGTCTGTGTAAATTGTCTTTACTGTCTAGGCTGATGGTCCGCAGAAGCCAACGAGACAGGTTGGGTAGCACTAACCATGCACCCAGGTACCGTGCAAGTGGGACCAGCGGAACCACCACCGTACCCGCAGTGGGGCAGCAAGGTGGAACGCAGGGACCCAACTCGGGCGGCTTGTGAGCGGATCGAAGAGGGTTCTGAGTGTGCGGTGCAACGCTTACCTTGTTCCACAGTTTGGCAGACGGTGCGTGAGTAGGGCCTTTGTTGACACTCTCGAACCGCCCGCTGCTGCCTGCTGGCGATGGAGGAGGATGAGTGAGGTCCGGTGCTGGTCTGTCCGCAACTCTCCATGCCCTCCTGAGGCCCAGGGACAGAGAAAACCGCTCTCTCATCAAGATTTTCCAGATTCTCCACCTGGACCTCCTCCGGGTGAGGGAGAGGTGCCTTCACCATCCCCCAAAGAGCAGCTTCCTCCCTCTCTGGGTGAGGCGGCCTGCCAACACCCAGCTCCTCGGCGCCGCTTGCTGGAGGCTGCTGCGGATACGCGCGGGAGCAATGGCGGATGCAGGGGGCCGCCCTCAGCGACGAGCAGGCTGGGGCGCTGCGGCCGGCGGACGGGTGGAGGCAGCAGCTGCCCGCCGGGGCAGGGTGTGACAACCCGCCTTAGTCTGCTTCTGTGCAGCCGAGAGCTGCTGGGCCAAGCTCTCGACCGCGTCGCCGAAGAGGCCAGTCTGGGACACAGGGGCATTAAGGAACCGAACTTTGTCGGCGTCCCTCATATCAACCAGACACAGCCAGAGATGGCGCTCCTGGACCACAAGTGTGGACATCGCATGACCCAGAAAACTCGCGGTGACCATCGTCGCTCGGAGCTCGAGGTCAGTAGCGGTTCGGAGCTCTTTCAGAACTTCCGGATCATGACCACCCTCGTGCAGGTCCCTCAGTGCCTTGGCCTGATGAACCTGCAGTAACGCCTGTATGGTATCAGATTTGAATCAGACAATTTAAGATTTGATCATTAACGTAGTTGAAACACGAGGAGCCGAATTCCACAGATGCCCAAGACACAGGATGTTCGTAAATCAGATCCTGGCGCCACAAGCCAGTCTGAAGCAAGCCTAACCATCCAACTTTCACAGAACAGCTTTCAAAATGAACACAGAGAACACAGTGATCATAACATCTCAGGAAGGAGATTGTCAATTTTGGGGCAAGTAAGCAAGATTAATGGTCAAAGAAATGCACAGCATGACCATCATGTAAACCCGTGATGGTAATCACGAGCTCTTTGGATTGGCTTCCCCCACCTAGGAGACAAAGAACAGACTGAGATTCCTTACAGACCTCTTAATCTCTGGTCTTCATATATTCACATACATTCACAGAATGGCACAGAAACTGCCTTTCCATGAACCTAAACGACACTAAAAGGACTTGTGAGCAACTAATCATTTCTATGCATAACTCCATATCATGTATGTAACCCACACATTAGACTATCATGTTTTAATCATTTATTGTGTATGTCTTTTTAATAACTATGG
>NW_015639867.1:1011408-1040830 GCF_001515625.1 Sinocyclocheilus rhinocerous
CGGTGACCTTCGTCGCTCGGAGCGTGAGGTCAGTAGCGGTTCGGAGCTCTTTCAGAACTTCCGGATCATGACCACCCTCGCGCAGGTCCCTCAGTGCCTTGGCCTGATGAACCTGCAGTAACGCCGTAGCATGTAAGGCTGAGGCAGCTTCTCCACAGGCCGTATAAGCATTGCTGGACAGGCCAGACGAGTACCTACAGACCCGGGAGGGTAGGCATGGTTCGCCCTACCGGGTGGAGGCGGTATTAGGACACAATTGCATCACAACCAACCGCTCCACCGGGGGGGACCCTTGTATACCCCCTAGCTGCACCACCGCCAAGGGTGGTGAGGGAGGAGGAACCAGCAGGTCGGTTTCCGGCAGTAAAAGGAGCCGTCCATGACCTGGTGAGCTCCTCATGCACCTCCGGGAAGAAAGGCACTGAGGCGGGGCGCTGAGAACCAGTGCGAGCCACCCCGAGAAACCAATCATCCAACCTCGAGGGCCAGGGACGCGGTGGAGGTTTCCACTCGAGCCCTACCCTCTCGGCGGCCGCCAGGACGAACACTAGTTCGCGGCAGAGGCAATGAAGCTCCGCCCCCCAGGAGGAAACGGAGCCTGGCCCGCAGCTCTGAGATGGTCATCTTCCCGCAATGGGAACATAACTCATCCGCGAACGCCACCTCAGCGTGTTTAATGCCCAGACACGTGAGGCAGAGAATTTATCCCTAAACTAAATCATTACAGATTTTTTATATTACATATACTGAATTTGTTATATATAGCTCCATTTTATTATTATAATGATATTTTGAGCTCATAACCCCACTCCTACCCTAAACCTAACAAAATGAAAACCATAGCAGACAAATTACACTCGAAGTGGATTGGTCTCTCTAAGCGAGATCCCAATTCGTCGGTCACTGACGTGACAAGGAGTGACCGACTGAAAGGGAGCGTAGTTGTTAAGTTTAGGCATGGGGTAAGATTAAGGGAGCTAAAATATGGTCATGTAGAATAAAACATTAATATATGCTTTATAAGTACTAATAAACAGTCAATATGTTAGTAGCATGCATGCTAATAAGCAACTAGTTAATAGTGAGAATTTATCCCTAAACTAAATCATTACAGATTTTTTATATTACATATACTGAATTTGTTATATATAGCTCTATTTTATTATTATAATGATATTTTGAGCTCATAACCCCACTCCTACCCTAAACCTAACAAAATGAAAACCATAGCAGACAAATTACACTCGAAGTGGATTGGTCTCTCTAAGCGAGATCCCAATTCGTCAGTCACCGACGTGACTCGGAGTGACCGACTGAAAGGGAACGTAGTTGTTAAGTTTAGGCATGGGTTAAGATTAAGGGAGCTAAAATATGGTCATGTAGAATAAAACATTAATATACTGTATGCTTTATAAGTACTAATAAACAGTCAATATGTTAGTAGCATGCATGCTAATAAGCAACTAGTTAATAGTGAGAATTTATCCCTAAACTAAATCATTACAGATTTTTTATATTACATATACTGAATTTGTTATATATAGCTCTATTTTATTATTATAATGATATTTTGAGCTCATAACCCCACTCCTACCCTAAACCTAACTAAATGAAAACCATAACAGACAAATACATGTATAAAATACAAATAAACAAATAAATAATGTCAAATCAGGAAAATTTATTAAATAAATGTGACGCCACTGAACATATTTGATTAACCTAGAAAACAGATCAACATTTGTATATCTCAAAAAGTTTTTGATTACATTTTAGATGCCATTGGATACATTAGTAATGTAAATGGTCTAGGCAAAAAAAGAAAAAAGTGTCAGAACCATATTTTATGCACAAACACCTGCATCACATGGCATTTACAGCTCAAGTTACTGATTCAAAAACAACTGTGACTAGAAAGCTCACAAGCAAAAATGGTACATGTAAAATCGCAAACTTCAGGGTGGTCCTGCACCAGCCAACAACTGCCTCTGATATACAAAAACGTCCATCTAAAACAACTACGAACTTGATAAACATCTAAAAGCTTTCTTCTCTGCTCAAGGGTAGTGTACAGCCTTGTAAATGTGTTTTTTATAGTCTTTTATTTATTATTCATAGTCTCTATTCATTAGGTCACATTCCAATGATTTTACAGACAAGAATAAAACATAAGGCCAAAAAAGTTGTATTCCGTATTAGCTTGGAGCTGAACTGAGAGCAACAACAAAGATTTATATCAATAAAGCTGCAGCATCAAAGCAACAACCACAATGTACAAGGCCTGGAAGTGAGGGGGGGAAGAAGAGATCTGCAATATCTCTAAAGCAATACATGGACTGAGAGGTTACATCAGGAGAACATTAAAGACTTTCAACAAGTAATTATCAGCTCATGTCACCATTAGTGCTATAAGAGGCCTTGTAAGATTGAGAGATGGGACTCACTCAAAGCATCATCAAGTTTTTCACCCAGGTAGAGTTTAACAACACCCTTTAGATGTAACCTTCAAGGTGAGGGCCATTTAAATCTCTCTTTAAAGTAATGATCCTACATTAGCAGTGGCATGAATGGCAGGAGAAATGTCCTCTGAGCGCAGAGTTAAAAGAAAGGCAACTACTAGTACTTTGAACCGACACAGAAACAGACAATGATCATCGCGGGAGAACAGAGTGAAAGGAAATTAATTCGGGACAAAAAGGTGAGACAAATCACTTCGGCTTCAGCCAAGAAATTGTTTTCAAGTAGGACCAGACGTGTTGTGAAGGCCGAATGAGGGTGTTTGCGCCCGTTTCAATTCTTTGACTAATAAACCTCCGTCCAGTGGCTTCGGGGAATCTCGAGGAGACACGGAAACATCCATCAGTCGTGTGGGAAAAAGATAAACTTGGCAGATGCATCTGGCTGAAATCGGCCATTAATCTTAAGAGTGAAGTGTAATTAGGATGGACTTTATGAGTTCACGTTATGTCAAAAATAACAGGAAAGCAAAGAACAGCAGCCTGAGGAGAGAAGGAGCTTGTCTTCTAATGACCCGGAGAGCTTGTGAGAACAGCCAGGTGTCAACGAGGGCTTTGATGCATGTGTCTGCTGTGCTTTATTTCTACATTATGGACAGTTGGCAACACGGCAGATGTAGACCTGCACAGGGATTCTGTGGCTAAATATTTATGCATAAGCTATTGAGCACAGGAAAGGTAATTTAACTGTACTGCACACTTAATTTGACTTTCTACTCGGTGATTCCAAGGATAAATTAGCTTAATAACAACACTACGTGACGCGAAGGCTGCAGCCAGCATTCCGATCAATAGAGAGCTGAAGTGTAATTTGAGTAACACAAAGCCACGTTTTCAAAAGGATCAACTGCTGGTGCTGCATGTGGCTTCAAGACAGTTATGCAGTCGCAGCAGCACACCCAAAACTGATACCAGATAGTCAGTCTGTTAACGGCAATCTAAGATAAAACAAGTGTGACTTCAAATGGCATCAGCAATGCATTTGACGTATTGTGGTGTACTTCAGAGTGAAATGGAATACTCACCAGGAAATAATGTGAGGCTAGACTTTATCCTTCAAGATTTGATTGAATAGTAAATAGTAGAACTTGCCTAGTTTTGTGAACAGAAAAATAGCTTCAGAGGCATAAAAAGTTAGGAGTATTATGATGTCCTCAAACTAACATATACTGATGCACCTGGGTCATTTATTACAAACCAAAGCAAAATGTTGAAAGTTCTTCCATTATTTCCTCATACTCATGCCATTCCAAACCCATATGCTGTTATGTGACTATTACATTTCTATCAAACCACAAAAAACAATCATTCAAATCAATCAATAAAAAATATAGTATTTGACCTCTATTCCAAGGTCATATGATATGACAAAATTTTAAGCCATTATTCACTAAAGTTGAAATATGAACTTGTTCTGTGGGGGGGGGATTCTGTCATTAAGTAGGCTACTCACCCTTATGTCGTTCCAAGACCTTCTTCGGAACACAAAATAAGATATTTTTGATGAAATTCGAGATCTTTCTGACCCTGCATAGACAGCAATGCAACTGAAATATTTTATGTCCCAGAAAGGTAGTTGTCATACCCCTTTGGACTTTTGTTGTGTTTTTATTCCTCATGTGTTCTGTGACCCAGTTTTCCAGTTTTCCCTCATGTTTGATTGTGTCATTTAGTTCAGGTGTGTCTGGTTAATTATCCTCATTTGCTCCACTATATTAGTTGTGTTCTCTTCTCTGTTTGTCGTCCGGTCTACTATGGCCCTACATGTGTCTCCTGCCTGTTCTGTCCTAGATTTACCCTTGTGTGGATTTATTAAAGACTATTTGCATTTATCTTCATGACCCAGTTTTCCAGTTTTCCCTCATGTTTGATTGTGTCATTTAGTTCAGGTGTGTCTGGTTAATTATCCTCATTTGCTCCACTATATTAGTTGTGTTCTCTTCTCTGTTTGTCGTCCGGTCTACTACGGCCCTACATGTGTCTCCTGCCTGTTCTGTCCTAGATTTACCCTTGTGTGGATTTATTAAAGACTATTTGCATTTATCTTCATCTTCTTCGTGCGTTTATGTCACCATAGCGTGACAGAAGACCGGACCTAAAAGTGAAAGTAACGCAGCGTATTTCCCCGCGTTTTGTTTTTGTTTCGTGTTTGAACTATCTGCCTGCCCTGAACTGTCTATCTGTCCTGAACTATCTGACTGTGTGATAACTACCACGGAGGTCGTTCCCCTATTACTGGCACTCCCGGTGCTGGGAGTGGCCTTGTGATGTGTGTGGGCAGCACACACCGTTCCTAAGCCCCCGGATCATCCTGAAATCCCGCCCAGCCTCCCTCTCCCACCACCTCTGCACCAGTCCTCACCATCACCTCCTCTGCTCAACCTCAGCCCACCATCTGTGCGGTGGGATGGCCACGGGTCTGCCAGTCTCCATTGGATTCATGGCTGGAGGATCCCTTGTCTCCGCCTCCAGCCTCTGAGTCCCGGACTCCGCTTCTGCCCTTCGACCCAGCGGCTCCACCATGGCTCCTAGCTCCCTCCTCTCCGCCGTGGCCCGTCAGTCCACCAGCTCTGCCGGGCTCTATCGTCCCTCCGGCTCCGCCTTGGTCTGTTGTCGACCATCTGCCGCCTCGAGACTCCACTCCTCCGGCTACACCTCGTCCCTCTGTCCCTCTGGCTCTGTCAGGCTCCTCCTTCCCTCCGGCTCCACCTTGGTCCTCTGTCGCTCTGGTTCCACCACAGCCTTCCGGATCCCCGCCTCCGCCTCGGTCGCCGGAGCCATCTGCTCCGCCTTGGCACTCTGGATCCTCCCTGTCGTCCTGGCTCATTGGATCTCCATCTCCGCCTCGGGCTCCACCACCACCTGCTCCACTGCCGTTGGTCAGCCCCCTGGAGCCGTCAGCCCTTCCTCCACCATGGCTTCTCCCTCTGTCGGCTCCATTGTGGGTCACCTTCATGGCTGCGGCCTGGGTCCCGCCTGGTTTCTCCTGCTCCCTTCTGTCTTCTCCCTGCCTCCTACCTCCATCTGATCTGCCCTGGTCCCTTCTGCCTCCAAAATGTCTCCTCCCTCCATTGTCTCCACCCTGGACTATGTTTGTCGTCGTCCTCCTTCCGGGTGTCCATCCTCTGCCCGAACCTCCTCCAGTATTTATCTGCCTGCCTTCCTGCCAGCCCTTTGCCATCCCCTGTCACCATCTCACATCCACTCCTTTGTCCTCCTCCTAAGTCCCCCTCCATCCTTCCATTTGTTGTTCCTGCGGCGCAAGGTCGCGCCTTCCGGGGGGGGGCGAACTGTCACACCCCTTTGGAATTTTGTTGTGTTTTTATTCCTCATGTGTTCTGTGACCCAGTTTTCCCTCATGTTTGATTGTATCATTTAGTTCAGGTATGTCTGGTTAATTATCCTCATTTGCTCCACTATATTAGTTTATATTGGTAGTGTTCTGTTCTCTGTTTGTTGTCCGGTCTACTTAGTCCCTACATGTTCATCCTGCCTGTCTGTCCTGTGTTTGCCCTATTGTGGAATATTAAAGACTATTTGCATCTATCTTCGCCGCCTTCGTGCGTGTATCTCACCGTAGTGTGACAGTAGTAAGGACATTGTTAAATAGTCCATGTGACATTACTCAACAATTTGGTGCTGCTGACGCAGGAGCCAGCATTCTATTTACAAGCAGAAGAGGACGCATGCTGTACATAACACAGACTTGGTAAACATGTCTGAAGATTTCGACAGAAAAGATGACTTGCAATTTTTTGCCTCGCCTTACTTATTTGAACCAGAATATACAGACGATGAGCTAAGAGAGATGGATGTTCTACATCAGAATGCCGACTCCTGTGTCATCAGCACCACACGCATGGTACTCTCATGAATGTGTGTCGAAGAATGACATGGAAGAAAAGAACTTGTTGAATAAAGTTGTTATTTTTGTTTTCTTTGCACACAGTATTCTCGTAGCTTCATAACATCAAATTCATAACCACTGATGTCACGTGGACTCCTTACTACCTTTCTGTGCCTTGAACATGTCAGTTGCATTGCTGTCTATGCAGGGTCAGAAAGCTCACGGATTTCATCAAAAATTTATTAATTTGTGTTCCAAAGATGAATGAAGGTCTTACAGGTTTGCAACGACATGAGGGTGAGTAATTAATGACAGAATTTTCATTTTTGGGTGAACTATCATTATCAATACAACATCCAACAGATCATCATTACTTTCTGATTCATTTTTATATAAAAAAAAAAGAATTGAAAAGTATTAGTATTAGTACTGCTTAATTTAATTTTTTCCTCATACATTATTATAAATTTTTCCCATGCTTTACACAAGACACCCACTAAAATGTCATTCAGTGTAACAACAGTTTATATTAAACAATTATTTGATGATATTTAAGGATCACAGTGCAGTCCCCAAAAACTTATTAATTATCTAGAATATAATACAATTTAGTATGATAATTTTTTCTTCAATATATTTTAATAAGTACAGGTCAGAATATGTAAATTTTCTGACCTGTTACACTGAATGACGATGGAAACATTTTTCAAACATATTTTGACATTGGCAAAGTAGACACTTTACTTTTATTTAATACACTTTCTATGTATATAGAATAACTTTTGTAAGTTTAATTTGACGCAAACACCAAAATAGTATGTCTCGTCTTTGACCTTTAGATATCTGTATTACAAAACAAAACTATGCAGGATGATTTTTTTGGCATTGAATGCCAAGACTTTATGAATTTAAGACTTTCTGTTTTGACTTTAGACCTTTTTAAGGCCTTGATTTGTGGAAAGGCAAACTAGGACTTTTTAAGTCTTGAAATAATGTTGATAATTAATCACATGAAGAGGAATTTGGATCTTCCACTCCTCCATTTTGGCAAGTTCATACAGGGCCCTGTTGTTCATTCTAATTGTTATGCAATGATTAAAAATGTCAAAAATCCTTAAAACCAAGGTACTACATATAAAGTAAAATAAAAATAAAATATATCTCATGTACATTAGTAGGAGTGGACAAACAAACTACCCACATCGAAAAAGCAAGCACACATGTATAAGACCTCAGGTCAGTGCAAATCTCTGAGGGTGCTGATGCCACTAATAGCGGTTTGCTCTTTCCCTCTTTTGTCACACATCTTGCTGTATACCTCTCCTCCCTCAGCACCCCCTATCCATTCCTCTGCGGCACATACATTGGCCTTACCTCAAGATAAATTGGCGCTGTGGGCAGCAAGTTGCTCCTAACTTTACAGACTAATATCTGTCTCAGTTTTCCCTACAGTGGTGTGATTGGTCTCAAGCTGTTCCCTTGCTAGTTCTATCATCTGTCTGGCTGTGCAGTATGGCTGCTGAACATAGGTTAATCCTTGATTAATTCAGCATCTAGCATAATGGAAAGACACCTCCAGCCTCTAATAAAGATTCACTGACAACACCTAGCAAACATTCATCATAGTCAGTGCCTATTTTCCCCATTAAGAGATCAAAGATGTTCTGTGGGGCATTAATTAAATTGGATAATGTTTCAAAATGACTCAAAAATATCCTAATAAGCATCAAGGTCTTTCTTGTTAGTGAACCCAGATGACTTTTTTTTTTACGGTCTGTGTGCAATAAATTAAAGGGGGAAAGGAGAGAGACAAAGGGAGAGAGGAGAAATAGCTCATTTTTAAAGGAGAATAAATGAATTAGAAAATTTATTTTTTGAGACCCTCTAACAAGCCTGGAGGATTTCTCGCAATATTAAAAGATATTAATCAAGTTCATTTGAAATGGAAAGAAGGTAAAACATTCACTGGAGTTCATGAAATTACTTTGAAATAGTCTCACTGTTGAAATAAGATCTGGAAATATCAATTACTCTTAGAAAAACTGAACCGTTTCCCACAGGTCTATTATATTTATTCTATTTTATATATATATTTGTTCTAACCTTACTCAACTTTTCTTCAAAGTCACAGACAATAACAAGCAATTCTAATTTTAATTTTATTTAGTGAATCATTTAAAACAAAATGTTACTGAGACAGTGTGAGACACTGCAGTTGAGAATCAGTTGAACTCAGTGTGATTATATGGTGAGAAAACATAGGAGTGATATTATTACTCCACAAAAATGAAAGCTCAAGAGAGCATGTAAGTCGATTAAATGCACAGAGATTAGATTGATTGCACTGTAAATCATCGCTTCTAACAATAGAAGAACTGCATTGCTTCACATGACCTTTTCCACCTTAACCTTGAGAGAGGGGCTGAGGCTTGGATCATGAATAAACAGCAAGATACAAATCATTTAAAAATGACATAACCTTGAGTCCTGCTTTTTCACTGAGGATATGAAAAGCTTCTTTAATTTTCTATCTGTAAATGTAACTGACTGCTTCCTGTTTTAAACAAGATCTGCAGCCAAATGCCAGGTTTTTCTGCCAAAGCATTAATTCATAACTATGCTCTGAATTTCTGTAACTCCTCAAAACTTCTTCAATAGTCTCCACGGTTTCCAATAATTATGGTAAATTACAATGCATGCCAGCAAGCCTTAAACATTTATTCTCTGGTCAGCCAATATATGGCTTAAATAAACCATCTGATGGTGGAAAAATGACCAAAAGCTGATTCTAAATTGTGCATTAGCCACACATTTAGCATAATCACCCACTATCCCCCAGGTCTGATGATAACATCCTTTACTGGGCTACACCATTAAACCGGCTGCCCAATTTTACTGTATTTTATTTTTTATTTTTTGCCAATGACCAATATCACCTTACACAGCAGATTTTAATGCCATAAATCTCCACACGCTCAAAGAGGAGCCATAAAATATAACAGACCTCACTTTCCTTAGATAACAATCACTCGGGTGGAGGAGTCAGTGAAATCTGCCAGTTCAAACGGCCATAATTCAACACAAAGAGCTCTCAGATCACCTCAGGACAAATAAAGAGAAGATTAACACACTGCTGCATACAGACACTTACATAATGTATAACAGCATTGACATACATAATGATACATAATACTTGTATGGCTATTATGTTTACCTGTAATCTCACTTACTACTATCCAGATGCCGGTTTAATATGCATGCTTATTTTTGTGAATTATTTTAAGCAGCTTAGTCTGTGTGAAAGGTAGTATTTAATATTATTATTAAATTATTATTTATTTACAAATTATTATTATTTTAACATTACACATGCAGTACATATTACCAACCGATCAGGCCTTTTTGCCCTGATCAGTATGAGCTATATTTTCTGTTTAAAAGGTTCTGTTAACAATAATGCAAGCAACCTAGATTTGTGTGTTACATATTGTAATTATGAATAGAATCTGCCATACTATGTATATTTTGGAAGACAGCTACATGATTTGGATCTACATTGTTTTATAATATTACAATAAAAAAAGGTCTGAACAGATGTGTGCAGTAATCCTGAATACAGAGGTCAGATAATGCTAAATAGTTTTTTTCACAAACCATTCAGTTTATAAACGAAAAAGGGCTATTTTGCAGCAGATAAACACTTTTTCATAAACTATGGAAATGTACATTAGTTCAATTCATTCTAATCAGTATAGGCCTACACTTAAAAATATGCACATGGCCATGGCCATTATAAATGTGTGTGTGTGTGTGTGTGTGCGCGTTTTTGTGACAAATGAGGACATAAATTTGTATAATGACAAATGTATGACATAGGTATTACAAGGAGAAGGTGACTTTTCAGGACATTACCCCATGTCCCCACTTTTCAAAACGCATATAAATCACACAGAATGGAGTGTATTGAAAATCTGAAATAGCACACAGTTTCCTGTAAGGGGTAGGTTTAGGGGTAGGGTTGGTGTAGGGCTATAGCACATACAGTTTGTACAGTATAAAAACCAATACGCCTATGGGATGTCCCCACTTTTCACAAAAACAAACCTGTGTGTGTGTGTGTGTGTGTGTGTGTGTGTGTGTTTGTGTGTGTGTGAAGTAAAATAAGAGCTCTTCAGAGGCTTTCAATCTCTTGTAATAGTGTTATTATCTTAATGGAGGTGCCAAACACACAAGACTGGAAAGGTCCATGTCCCTTTGTTTTGTGAGCCTGAGAGTAAGTGGTTTTATATTACCCTGCTCTGCTATATGGCTACCTCTCAATATGAAATGTGCATTACTCTTGGGAGCTACAGTGAACAGCCCGAGACATTGCTCCATCCTCACCTCATGAGGCACATCAGAGTAATCAAGTTTAAATTTTCTCTTTCTCGAGAGGGTCATGCCGCTGTTCATATTAGGGGCACGGGCCATCAAGTGCATCTGCAGGTGGTAATGACAGAGAGCAGAATGTTTAACATGGAAGCAAAGTGTGTCTATGAAGGAAGGAGGGTTAGAATTTGATTCCAGACATGACCGAATTTGGACTTAAGTCCATCTCAAGTCCAAGTCTAAAATCATATTTGTTATGAGTAGTGGAGACCTTGGCTGCATTTCTCAAAAGCATTGTGACCACTGGTGGCAATAGATCTACAATCTACTTTGGCTTACGATGCTTTTGGGAAAAGTAGCCCTGGTCATTCGAGTCAGAGTCTAGGACAAGTCTAAATCCTCAGAAAAATATGAACTTGGACTTGGAATACTACAACGGTGTTGTGCATGTAGTGACGCTAGTCCACATGAACCAAAGTAAAAATACCCAGGCATCAAAGACATTTTTCTTCGTACACAAAGAAATCCAATTATCTTTACCCTTTTTCTGGGAAGAACGCAATTATAGGGAAACAATGTGACGCTGATGACTTTCGATAACAGAATGCCATGCGATAGTGGAGAAAGGATATATGGTCTATGAGATTTGAAGATCTGGACACTATCACTGCAAGGTGGAATATTCAGTTACATCATCTCTCCTGGTACGGATCACTTCGCTGACTAAGACCCCCTCCCTCATGACAGCACAATTTAATTTATATTCAGCCAAAATGGAAATTATGAGGAGAAAAACACTCATTCCTTCTCTGGCCAAAATGGTGGCCATTTACTTGTATATCATCAAACCCATTCCATTTCTAAACTGAACCTTGCCCTTGTGTCACACCGAACGGTGCTGCTCATCAAGGAATGCTTATAATGCTTCCTGACAAGATTTATACAGTGTTCATCCTCTGGTGATTCTAGCCTCTCTACAATACTATTTGTTTGATCTTTCTGCATTCGCTGACCACAATTCAGTTCAAATCATCTGGTGCACTCTTCACCCATGCTCTCACCGTCAGCTTGACATGTGCATTACCATAATGTATCTCTCTAGTATGACACTGAGGGTAATTGCAATTACTACATCTCTCTTCCCTTTGTCACTTTGCTGGCAAATGGAAAGCGACAATAATATTCCTTCGCCTGGAATGACATAAACATGGTCAGCTTAAAAACTTGATCCAGGGAAGCTTAAAGAGTCTGAGGTCACCTTGCCCTCCACCTCCGCCGTGCTTCCACCCCAGGTAGTTAACAACGACGAAGCTCTCGTTATCCACTGTGCTATCGGTGACAGAGTTGCACTCCCCGTTGTTGTCAACACACTGAAGAGCAGTGGTACGGCGAGATAGGATTTCATAGACAGCCTCTTCATAATGCTCCTGGGCAATGTCATGCTCAACGGTGGGCTCTTGTTAGGAGCTGAGGGAAGGTTATCAGTCCTGACACACGCTTATCAGCACACGTCCATCTCGTAGCACTGGCGCTGCGCGCACCACCCACCGAAGTACACAGATGCTGTTTACCCGCGCCAGGAGTGGGCCGCCACAGTTAATTCAACATGATTGTCTCCCAAAGGACAGAAAGCCGAGATTTTGATGGGGAAGGAGGGACAAAACTCAACACACGTCTTCCCAGAAGAAAGGGACCCAGTGCGAGGAGTCTACGCTTCCCATCGCTATTTTGTTAAACCTCGCTTAACATCGCTAAGGGAGGATTTTTGGGATCCGAGGGCTGATTCAATCATGGGTAATTGCTATCGGATAATAAAAGAGGACACACAAGGCGGGCTTATTCACCGGGATTCTTGGGGGCTTACTGACACAATATCTCTGCTGTCAATTATCTCTCCCGATCTGACAGGTGCACAATAACAGGCACTGGGATCTTTCTATTGAGCTGGTAAACTCAAGCTCCTTTTGAGTACGGAAAGTGTGTGACATGAGGGGATTGAGTCTGATTCGCAGCTCTCATCCCTGCGCTGCCCTCCCCATCCTCTTTCCTCAATCCACTAATCATATTCTCTTAAAAACTGCTGGAGAATCAATAGCCGGCCTGATTTACTTTGTTAGACGACATTAAATATTCAGACGACAGAGTCTACATATTGAGTCCACTACCTCAAGCATTGGCGAATGTTTCCGGGTGAAGGCCTACCTGTCAAATTGGCTTTAACTGCATTAAAGCATCTACATAATTCCCGAGGTTGTTTTGCCTGGACAGCGCCTCTTTGAGGAAATCATAAATAGGGAGGTCAGCAGAGAGCGAAAGGACAGCACCCTGCATGAGGTGCTCTGGTATTTTTGGCCCTGTCTGCTCACTGATTTGACTTTAATGAAGAGACTGGATTTGTGCAGTTGTGCTCGCCCAAGGCTAAAGTCATGCAACTCCGGCAAAACAAATGAGAGAGGAGCAATTACGAGACGCAATAAACAGACTCAGTATTTTCCCCTTGAGCGCTAGAACTACATCACAGTTGCAGAAACCAAAAGCAACCAGGTACCCAAGGGCGAAATAAAATGAACCAACAGCACCCCTCGGCAGCTGGTGAGGGGTGCAGACATAAGGATGTGGAGAGAGGGAATTTAGTAGACGGGAATACTAGCTCTGTAATGTTGAGAAGAAGAAAGCGTCATCTAGTAGCGATGTACGTAAGTGAGTGCAGCCAACCCAGCCCAAGTGATTTTCCACATGCAAGATGTTTTCAGGGGACTAAATATGCCACAATGACATCTGGCTGAGAGAATCACTGATTGCCCTCTCATCACAAGCAGCAGCCAGTTGCAAAGTAAATGAGCTTATCCATGTTGTTCTCTGAGAGCTAAACGTGATTAAGGAATTCAACCTACGAAAATTATGCTATAATCCCGAATCTCTTGAAGATCAAACATTCAGGAGGATGAATTGTTCTCTCCTTCTCTCTGAGTGCATTAGCGGAAGATCAACAATAAATATTGAATATTAGCATGAGATAGAGCTTCATCCTTTTCATTTCTGCACGCCTTGCAAGAAAATGTTCTTTAATTTTTGACTGGTGATTTATGTTTCCCTCAAGGCAAAACTGCTGACTTTCTAAGTGCTCCTAAATGCATAATCTTGTGGGAGGCAAACACACACTATTGTTAACTATTCATTAACAACTGAACAAGGCGCTAAATATGCATTTTTTGTATTCTAAAAGTTTAATCAAAGTGCTGTTGGGTTAGCTGGAGAAGATAGGATGTCAAAAGCTACATTTTCCAGGGCACATTACCTCTCAGATGGGTAAAAAGCAAAACTTTGATTACAGTAGAACTGGGCACGTTAAACATTTCCAACAATATAGAAATGGCCAAACGCAATAATGTTGACCATTTTCCAACCCTTTAAATAATGAGTAGAATATATTACAAATGTGAGGCAGAATAAATACTGAATGCCATTTTAAGACATCAATGCTGATACAGAAATTCTTCTTTACAACAGTTTGTAACTTTTATTCAAAGATCAACATCGCCTGCTACCCATATAGTACAGCAGAGAGAAGTACTACTATGACTTGCAGCACTTCAAGTGATATATCAAAATCTGCATATCTTTCTGTACAGTACTAGTCCAGGTGTGCTGAAGCTTAACCAAGCTTGTTATTTACTTAGATTAGGCTGCATGCAACAGATCTGATTGACAGTAACTTAACCTATAAATGCTAGAGTCATAGCTGTCAAAGGTTTGTACTCACCTGCTCTCCTGGCTCATGCGACTTCATAAGGCTCTTCTCTCTGTACATTGACCAAAGGCCGACGTTTGGCAGAAAAATTAAAGCCACCATGAATAGAAATGCCATCTGCAGAACGCGCTTTTGCCTTCTCTTCATTTTGAAGACGCGAATGAGACACAATCCAGCGCTAGATAGACGCGTGTCTGCCGTGTGTGGACTCGAGCTCCGTTATCTCCCCTCGTAGAAGACGACAAACTTTCACCTGCAAGGAAGACAGAGTCGCCGCGTCATATAAACAAACACTCCAGAATGAAGCGGGCAACACAGACTTATTATGCGTATTAATCTCGGGCTCGAGAGCAACACTAGCTGTCTCTTAACTGACATGCGTAATTAAGCAAACATTAACTGAACACTCTATAGAACAATCATATATTATCAATAATTAAGACAATTCTGCAACAGCCAGTAGAGCTAAGACAAAACATAAGCAGATGAGCTCGTTTTGTATCAGTCACGCGAGACGCAACGCGCGTAAGCAATACTATGAAAAGACTTACAGTAGAGGGTTATTTGCATGTTGAGACATATATGTTGCTCGGTAATCCCCTCTCCTTTGTTGAAGACACTCAAGGGGAACGTTTCCGAGACGATAATTGCAGAACAACGACGAGCGTTACGTTTTTATCTGTGGCAATGCGCTCGAGCTACAATTTGAAACCGTCTCGTGCTCTTCATTAAAACCCTCGCGCGCTTCCCACCTACTGAAGGTTTACGGATTCTTTCTCTTTCCTCCTTGGGCGACTTCTCGTTGCCCTCAGCTTTAGATATTGCGGTTATAAACCACGTGTGCTGCGCATTAATATGAAAACATCCTCGCAGTCGGGCGATGCTTTCCGATGTGTGGGACAGCACAGTGAAGCAGCAGTCTTTACACCAACACGAGCTCACAGAGTAAAGAGGTGAGCGATTCTTAGCTTTGCTTTGAGCTGGTGAACCGTAGCTTTGCTTGATCTTTAAACGCAAATGTGTTCATACGTTCAAGTCATTAACCCTGTTTATAGCTCTAATTTGACTACTTCTGTTTGTTATTTTGGAAATGACTCTTATAAACACTGTAAACCAGTTAGTAAAGGTTAGTAAAGGAAAACTAATGAAAAAATCTGATAACTACTAACTACTATATATATATATGTATATGTGTGTGTGTGTGTGTGTGTGTGTGTGTATATATATATGCGATTTTACTGTAAATTCTGGATGTCTGTAAGAATAAAATGCATTAATTGCTTTATAAGTAACGATATTAATATTTAATAAGATATATATATATATATATATAACAAGGCAATACTTGTACAGTACTTTTAGAGAAATATATGCATAAATTCTGTACATGACTCACCTTAGTTCGCTGTGAAAAACATTGTGAAGTATAGAATTTGATCACATGTAACATGCAGAAGGTTATATTTATATAATATTTATCAAATATGCACAGCAATCTTTTATTTTTCATTTTAAGTTAAGTTTAATAAAGTTTCTTTTGTTTATTTATATTTATTCAGTTTTAATTATTTTTAGTGTTCTGTGTTTGTTTGTGACACTGTGCTTTGTCTATACATGCTCATTACATGGAGGTTCAAGATGGTGCCGGTGTGTGTGGCGAGCCGTCTGCCCTGTTCGTTTTATGTGTTGATGTTGGCTATTTTAGCTATTTTAACATCAGTTTTAACTACCGTGAGCAAATTACCGGCTTCTATTAGAGCTGTGCCCTCTTTGCCAGTATTTATACCAGCTTAAAAAAACATCTTTTGTCAATAGCTTTTATCTAGCCATGTCAATTGTATTGTTATATTGTGTTTTGATGTTTTGTGGTTTCTTATTTGTTTTATTTTAGATGTATTGTACAGAACTTTGGATCAACCGGTAGTTGCGTGAAAGTGCTTTATAAAGAAAGAAAGAAACAAAGAAAGATTCACTTTTTTAGTAGTTTTTAGTATTCAAACTTAGCATATCAGCATTGTATCAATTATTTGGAGGCTACTATGAATTAAGAATCTTTTGTTCACTGTGCATCATTAATTCTGCTGCTGTACTCTAAGAATTCCTCACGCTGCATTAGTCAATCAAGACTGACTCATGATCATGATCTTTTTTTTTCTTTTTTTTTTTGGATTGGACTCTATTGAAGAAGCACACATTTCTTTGAAGCTGTTTATTTATTATTGAATGCTGCTATACTTGATGGGAATGAAAGGGAGACAGATGGGGTGGGGTGGGGGTACGCTTACGCCAAAGGCAACTGCAGCACAGCATATGGAGACAGCATACACAAGGGATCACGTGATGTTTCTAAGTGAATTGCAGAGCTTCATGAATTTTGTCAATACTAGGTTGGATCTGGTCCTGAATATTTAAAAGCAATTATACACAATCTTACTAAGTTGTTTTCCCTTGCTATTGTAAATAAAATATACAAAAATAATGAACTTTGTGTTGGTACAGTTTGAATTTCCAACCACCAACAGAGGGGGCCATTAGGCACAGCACATACATATATATATATATATATATATATATATATAATTAATGCTGCTGTAACAGAACCACGATTACCATGATTTGCATCACTCCATTCACAGCCTATTTGTTTCAGCACCATGGACAGCAATTGGCAAGCACAGTAAAGCAGGTAACTGAGGGCAATGTAAAAATATCCACTGGTCTCATGAGAAGAGACTGCTTCTCTACTTAGAACCTTAAACTTAATATATCTTTGAAAACATATAGCAAATTGTAAATGCATATCAAATGTAAAATCTAACTAAAAATACACACACACAATGGCACATATCTTGCCAAAGCATCAGACTGCACTCACACTAGAGAAAAGCATTCGTTCAAGGCAAGAATTCACTATGTCTGCTCTTTGTCTTAATTATTATGGTGCAGCACATCAGTCAAATCATTTGATGCAGCATATTGGCTGTGACAGAGAAGAATGAGCCATCTCAATCTTCCACATAGATTAAATTCTGCAAATGGCTTTGAAAGAGAGAGAAAAAGAAAGCTGGTTTTATGATGCTCACAAGGTGAGAAGTGTAATATCAGCACCATACTGTTGTTCTGATAGAAACAAGAATGCAATTACCTTTTACATATCATTTCAGCAATAAACAATGTATTTCTTATTATACAAACTATGATAGAAATAATCCCTCTGCTCTGAGTGCAGACACCACTGACTGATACTCTCTACAAATATAGAAATGAATAAAAATGCCCTAACTTTGAGCACAGGGCCCTGCTTTGCTTATTATAACTCTCACAGGTTAAAAACTAAATAAATAAAAGAATCTCTAGACAGTGTCTCATGCAAGGCTGAACTAAAACTGAACTGAAAGGTGCTAAGAGATCAACATATGACACTGTGAAATATGCATCAGCTGCATCATGAGTAATTTCTAAAACTGGATGTGTGACAACTCACTACTATTTGCAACAGCCAGTTTAGTCAGCCTCTCAAAGCCACAAATACATGTTCACAGGGAGTGTTGTTAGCTCTAAGGTCAAACCAAAGGGTCTGCTACTGCATTACCCCCGGAGAAAATTGGGGGTCAAATGCCAAGATCTTACATTCAGTTAAGGCTGTAACTGTCATGTTACAGGATTTGACTTTATAGCCCTTTGGGTATGAGCTTTTGTTTTTATTCTACTCTGTAACTCTGAGTTTTACTGTCTACTGTGCGTCCCTTCAAAATATTATTAATTAGTCCAACCCATCAACCAGCCTACCCAAGATCCCCAAGTGAACTGTCTTGCACGCAAAATTAATGCACCATAAAGCAAGTGACATAAATAAATGGCTGGGATGAATACTGGATGACAGCCACACACAAATCACAGCACAAATATAGTTTCCATCAAATGTATTCAGCATCAGTTTAAACTGATGAAGTGACAAATAATGGGCAAGCTAATATTCTGCAGTCATGTGTGCAGATGCTGTGGAGGACAAGCACAATGAGTTATTCTAATCACAACGCAATGAGCTAAATGCCATGCCTGCAGCTAATTGTGAAATGTGACAAATGAGTGTTCATCTGAGGAGAAACAGATGAATTGTTTGCCTGAGGAAGACAGCGTTTGAAGGATTTTAGGGGAAAAAGTTATGAGTAAAAACACAGCTTTTTGTGCATAAACACACACACACACTGAAATCTGTCTGATAAACATTATAAAGGATGCAATAACTGCTGCACGGTATAGGTGCATTCCCTGCAAATTGAACTTCACAGGATATTCTGCCACCCTAAGGGAGATTCCTATCTGAGGGGAGCGTACAGTACATATTCAGTTTCATTGGCACTGCATAGGAAATAAGGGTATGTTGAAACATCACTTAATAAAACTGGTACTACTTTGACATCTGCATAGGGACCCTATCTGCTAAATCCCTCTTACTGTGTTCACTGCAATTTGTAATTACAGTAATTACTACAGTACATGGCAACCCGGATGTTCTACTTGCAGTTGTTCACATCCTCAGACTAGGAATGTGTTTCTATGGCAACAATGTTAACGGCAAAATTAATTTGTGGAATTTCAAGTCATCAATGGACAAAACCACAATACATCAAGTACCAGTCATTACACAGATACCTTAATAATGATCTATACTACATGTACTACTCTAGCTATTCAACTCTGTGTTTGCTACATTCATTTTGTATGTTTTTCTTTTATTTTCAGTTTATTCTTGCCTTAAGACAATAGGTAATAACATTAAATTAAAGGAATTGATAAACAGAAATATTACGAAAATAAATGCTTATAAGGATAGTTCACCCAAAGATGGAAATTCTGTCATTAATTTCTCACCCTTCGTTCCAAACCTGTAAGACCTTCGTTCATCTTTGGGACACAAATTAAGATATTTTGGATGAAATCCAAGAGCTTTCTGACCCTGTATAGACAGCAACACAACTAACATGTTCAAGGCCCAAAAAGGTAGTAAGGACATTGTTAAAACAGTCCATGTGACATCGGTTCAACCATAATTTTATGAAGCTATGAGAATACGTTTTGCATGCAAAGAAAACAAAAATAAAAAGGTTGAAGATTATTTATGAGGTTATGTATTAAGGTTGAACCACTGATGTCACATGGACTATTTTAGCGATATCCTTACTATCTTTCTTGTCCTTGAACGTGTCAGTTCTGTTGCTGTCTATGCAGGGTCAGAAAGCTCTCGGATTTCATCAAAAATATCTTAATTTGTGTTCTAAAGATGAACGAAGGTCTTACGGGTTTGGAATGACACGAGGGTGAGAAATTTATGACAGAATTTTCAGTTTTGGGTGAACTATCCCTTTAACTACATTTCACTGCTGAAGTCACTGTATGTTTCCACATGGTGTTTCATTGCTCAGGTGTACAAGTTACGAGTTTTTAATCACGAGTTTTACAAAGACATGAGCACTTTTTACAAGTCAGAATCTTGTAATTACAGTAATTATGACATGGTTTCAATGTACTTTCCATACACTTTTTAATCCACCACACTGTTGCAGCTGTCAGGTGGTACAACTTTACAAGTTGCAATTATGAGCTTTAAAAGATGTCAAAAATTTTTACAAGTCAGACTCTCATAATTACAATCATTCTGACATGGGGTCAACACACTTTCCATCCACTTTATTATCCACCACACTGTTGCGGTGGTCAGGTGGTACAACTTTACAAGTTGTAATTCTGAGTTTTACAAGGATGTGACAATTTTTTACAAGCTGGAATCTTGTAATTATGTTAATTCCAACATGGTGTCAAAGCACTTTTCATCCACTTTATTTTTCAATTATGCTATTTTTTGTGAGTGTGGGAGCTATAGGTAAATAACTAGAAGAATATTTGTGCTACAAACCAGTGCATTTATGATTATGATAATAAAATAATACGATTACAAATGCAATATAAATCAGCATTATGGACCTTTTTTTTTTTTTTTGCACAGCTAAAATAACTAGAAGTGAATGATACCAGAAGCCTCACACACTCAAGTTATGCAGGTAAAAAAAAAAAAGGACGGATATCACACAGCAGAGACCCTCTCTGGTTTCTTAAAAGCCCAACCAGTGTTATCCACCTCAGTTATCAATTGTAGTATAAATAACTTCAGGATATTTCAATATTAATACTACTTTTGTTACAATATTAATCTTGCTAGCCTGATTTATTTTTAACGGAAGCTTTAATATATGTATATTATATTGTTGCAGTGCAACAGGAGGGATAAAATCATTTTCACAAAAACAGTAACCAAAGACTGTCACAAGCAGTGTGGAAATAATGGCTATGCAGAGAAATAAATATGCAGATAGTTTAAGCAAGAGTAGGCATCTAAAACGTCCAAGAAATTTACTTAAATATAAACAATACATTAATCTATGTCAAAATTCAGTAACACTTTGATTCGTATATCAGAAAATCATCAAGGGGACCCAAGGCGAAACACAAACTTTGTTCATTAGATGGCCCTTTGAAGTGGAAATAGACTGTACAAATTCATAAATCATTTTACAAAGATTTCATAACATTAATTTGCCCGGATAGAAGAAGGTCATATTTAATAGGGAGTGTGCCAGTGTAGTAACTAAAGTGTTAACATCAATAAAAAAAGAAATGTTAATGGATGCAAGACCTCACACAAACTTACAAAATCTGGAGGGCTGAGCGATTCCATGACTGTTCTGCACAGCCGTTCATTCCGTAACCTTTCTAGCAGGTGTAACTGTTCCAATGTACATGGCTGAGGTCTATTCACATCCCCATGTTCTCTACTCCGAACAGAGAAAATGACTGCTGAGAGCAGAGAGAATGGAGCCCTACTTAATCCCTCTTGACTGGGAACAAGGATTTCCTCTTACGCTTGTTAACCGACACAATGCTTCACGGCAGATATCTAAAATTCCCATCTAACAAATATACTGCCGGCACAACTCTAAAGCTTTATGGGCCTAGTCTGTGCTTTCCTTCATTCACGAAAACACGGATCTAGATTTTGGTGATATTTCGGACCGAGTAGGAACTGGAGAACACTGAGGCAAGCTGATTAAAAAAGCGTCAATCAACAACATGAGATTAAATGCACATGCCATTAACAATATATGACAGAGATTTGATTTTCCTGACAGCACAGCATCTGTGCCTCCGAGATGAGGCGAGTGGGCTGAATCGGTGCTGCTGCTGCAGTTCTTTGAGCACAGGTCTGCCACGAGAGATGAAAGCTGAGGATAAACCAGACAGTTGCCGTTCAAATGGATGCTGCTGCCGCCTGCATGTGCAGTGATAAGGAAAAGGACAGCGTGAGAGTCCTCCAGAGCCCACTGGAAAAGAACACCCAGGTTCAGCTTCAATCGAAAATAAATCTCTCGACTGAGTTTTAGACAGCATAGCAATGGTCCTCAGACAGGGGGAGAGCGGAGTAACAGTGCACATCACGTGACCAGAGATCATAATCTCGGCAAAATACTTCTCTGGGTAACTTTAGATTCTATAATTGGTTTATAGATTATAGAAGTATTATAGATAGTAGTAGTAGATTATAGAATATATACAGTATTATAGAACTATAAAACTGTATACTGTATAATACTGTAGTTAGCAAATTAATAAAATGAATTCAAATATTCATCATTAACCATAAGGTTTTAATGTGCATATTTGACTAGTTTACAGTGCAGTAAGTAAATAAATGTTTACGTTTTTATGAGACATTCGAATCAGTCAAATATGCATATTAAAACCTAAAGATGAAAGATGAATAGTTTTAGCTGGTTTGCTGTATATATTATAGCATATATTTTATTCTTTCCTGAATTTTGTGGCACCAAAAGGTTTGTGCTTGAAATTAAAAGCAAAACTTTTGGTGTTTCAGACTTATTACCCCTATAGTGGGGTCAATTTAGCACCAGGTCTATAAATTACATAGAGGAACAATGCATTAAATCAGCCAGAAACGTCAATCCTGAAAATGGAGGAGGGAAAATTCAGCCAAAGTCCACTTCGGTTCTCAAAAGATTTATAACTGTGATAAACATCCACCACTCAGCAAGGAAACTACACAGGAAAAAGATACATTAGACGGCTTCAAAAGAGATCATACTTCCTTGCCTGTCAAAAAGCAGACTTGAGTACAATCGGAAATGTCTTGTGGGACTTTAACATAGCCGCCCATCAAAGAAAAAACACAGGGTCTTGTATTGATAACATCAAAAATGCAGACTTTTCTCTTTTATCTCTGTTGGAAACAACTCAAGTTGTGTTTTTGTGAAGGTCAGATCAGCCATTTAAGGTTTCTGCGTTATGTGCTGACTTTGCAAGACATGGGCCCTTGTTCTAGAATTATAGGATGGTGAAGAAAAAGGTAACACCCTGGAACCAACTTACAGTAAATCATCCAAAATGTATTTTTTAAAGACAAACTTTTGCTGTTAAAGCAAAAACATACAATAATTCTACACATTAGGATGACCAAACAACTTGAATTTGGATAGTACCAGCACCACAGAACACACAGAGACCGTGTTCTGAGGACTTGAACATTGTCCCCAAAAGTGCTTTGAAGTGCCGTATTAACATTCATTTAGCTGATAAAGGTTTTTTTTTTAAACAAGGAGAATGTGTTACCATTTAGGCAAGTGTCTGGCTTCAGGCTTAGCCTGAGGTCACCGGCAACCTTCTGATCAAGAGGTTAGGTTTCTAAGGGTCCCTAGTGAGAAAATGGGAATGTGCAATTGAAAAATGCATGTTATCCATGTCACCCTAATTGTGAAAATCCCTGTGCAAACGAAACATGGAAAGTTATTGCGTTGTTGGCTGCCTATTGATTGTGAGTACCGGCAAAATAAAAGCTGTTCATTTCATAAGTGTTTCAGTCCATTGAATTACACTTAAATCCTTCAGTTTACTTATTAATGTGGTTTTGATTAATGTTGCTGGCTGTTTTTAACCAACAACTACGCACCTCTTACTGTACAGTAGGTGCCTCTAGAACAGAGATTATTATGTGAGAAGCTAGTTTATGCAGTTTTGTTTTAATGACTCAAAAAAAGTGCTAAAGAGCCGCCAAAACCTGACAATGACTGGCCCTTCAAAACAAAACGGCTTTATAAATACTCTTAATATATAGGGCTGCAATGCAATGTGATTCATTACGGCTTCACGAGAAAGAGATTTAACTCTGCTTATTTGTGTTTTGAATTAGTGAAGTTTGTCCCAAGGGAAATACACTCTATTATATTATCCCACACTTGCCTGAAATGACAAATTAGACTGTCCAGTGTGCAACATTACGGAACTCAGATGTAAATGAGCTGTTAGCATTGTCACATATTGGCTTCTGAAACATCTTCATAGTATGAAAAATGTCTAACATAAAATCCATCAAACTAAATGCTCAATTGTGTACATCAAAATCCACATTAACTAGACTTTTCCTTTCTGCGTTATCCGTCCGTGTTTGTGGAGACACAATCAAAGCGTAAAAACAACAGAGCTATGACTTCTACTGAACCCAAATTACTATTTGCTCAGCATAAACTAGATTGCATGAGATGGTATTTTCCATAAAGACACTTTTCATTATACCAAAACCGCATGCAGATAATATAGACTGAATTTAAGGGGCTGAAGCTAAAGGTGGGGAAAAATGTCCCTTGCAGTAACATGAGACGGACGGCGGCTGGCAAATAGCTCTAATTTTGTGGGGGAAAATAGATAGGAATGAATAACTAAATGTCGGGCACCATCTTTCTCCGCATGACAGTTCTCCCGCTGGGCATCTCCCTCTCTCTCTCTCTCGCTCTCTCTTACATGCTCTGTTCAACCTTTTGGAGGTGGGAAATCTATTGAATTTCAATTTCTTCTTCTGTGGGAAAGAATACCCCTGAGGTAGAATATTTGACACAGGCACATCACCAGAATAAAATGATATCTATATCAGGCTCTGGGAGGCCACGTAAGGGCGAGAGCAACTTCCTTTTGCTTACAGAGTATTCAGAGGAAAGGCCATTAGGAACCAGCCAATTGGCACGTGGTGGAGATAAAAAAGGGATGAATTGTAGATACACTGGCGCGACACACACACACACACACACAAATGATGCGTGTGCATGCTTTTCTTTATGTCAGAAACTAAATGTGTGGTATTTAACCACTGACCCATTAGTAGAATGAATTACACCCTTTGAGCAGGTTTAATATTTTCCACTTGTGGAGTCGGCTTTATCCCGCCACCCCAATACTCACGGGACGGAGCGATGGTCCAGGTGAGGTGCTTGGCCTTGCTCATTACTCTTCATTAGTCTGGACTTCATCCCTCGGTGGGACTTTTTGATGTGATCAGGGGAGCGGCTGCATTTTGTTCATTCCCGCTCTCTGTGTGATAATGAGCCCATCACAGACTCTGTGTTCAGGGGTCACAGACGTCATTTCCCTCGGCGTCTCGCTGTGCTCCACAGCGTGCTGTCCATTCTTTCCTCCAGCCCCGAGGCCCTTTAAGTCTCAGCGGCTATTTGACATTCCTGCCTGCGAAGCTTCTCTTTACGTCTCATGGCGCCTAGCGTGCTGGCGTCGTTTGTCTTAGTCGAGCCAATGAGACATAATCATTCACCTCCCGCTCAGGAGTTCTGCACTTTGACTTTAAATTAGTGCCGGGGAATCTGAGGAGAGCAGAGAGAGAGTTGATTGCAAGCAGATGTTACAAGCAATGTTGGCAAAGCTACATAATGCAACACTTAGTCATGGGATCAAGCACATACATAAATTCAGTGCAATCAGAAGTCAATCACACTTGAGCACTGATCTATCTAGGAAACTGTAATTATGCTAATTAGCCAATAATAGTAGTGGTTTGTCAATTCAAATGTCTGGGACTGTACCCAAATGTTCAGTGGTGCTTTTGAGAACTATTACTTTAATGGTAATTATGGATTATTGTCGGTTCAGTACAAGCTAAGCTCAATCAGCAACATTTGTATCAAAATGTTGATTATCACAAAAAAAATATTTTCACTTTTCCCAACTTAAAATGTCTTAAAGGTGAGGCAGTGAGACACTTACAATGGAAGTGAATGGGCTCTAATAAAACGATATGCATGCTAACATAATTTTGGTATGAAACAAATTCACTCAATTTCACAACTTTAAAGAAAATCCTACACGACTTTAATATCCTCCAGAAATGAGTCCCATTCACTTTCATTGTAAATGCCTCGTCTTTTTTTAAATTTTTTTTAAATGAGGGATGAGTTGAAATTATTGTTGAGCTCATCAACATTATGCCACAAATGGTGTCAACCTTGACCTTACAGCAGAATTCCTACTCTTTTTTTAGAGATCACTTTCCAGGACTTTTCCGGGACATTCCGAATTTCATTATGGCAGAAATAAATGACAATTAAATAATATATTCCTTATTTCAGCACTTATTGAATTAATGTTAACAAGATTAGGTAGCTGCTTCCCTGTTAACATTCGCTGCAAACAGTCGAGCAGTTAATGATATTTCCTGGCTGCTGCAAGCACCACCACAAGACTAAACAATGTTATTAAAAACACTTCGAGTCCCATTCACTTTCATTGTAAATGCCTCGTCTTTTTTTTAAATTTTTTTTAAATGAGGGATGAGTTGAAATTATTGTTGAGCTCATCAACATTATGCCACAAATGGTGTCAACCTTGACCTTACAGCAGAGTTCCTACTCTTTTTTTAGAGATCACTTTCCAGGACTTTTCCGGGACATTCCGAATTTCATTATGGCAGAAATAAATGACAATTAAATAATATATTCCTTATTTCAGCACTTATTGAATTAATGTTAACAAGATTAGGTAGCTGCTTCCCTGTTAACATTCGCTGCAAACAGTCGAGCAGTTAATGATATTTCCTGGCTGCTGCAAGCACCACCACAAGACTAAACAATGTTATTAAAAACACTTCTCTCATGTACTTTCAAAATATAAAATAAAATAAAATAAAATAAAAATTCCAGGACAACAACAAGATTTTTAGTACATTTTACATTTTCTCCAGGACTGGAAAATTTGTTGTATTTTTTTTTTCTCATGCTGTCGATGTTTTTCAGAATGCATGAGAAACCTGTTAAAGGGATATTTCAATCAAAAATTATGTTATTCCCAAATTCTCACATGTTCCATATCAGTATGATTTACCTTCTTCTGTTCAACATGAAGTAACTTTTTTTAAAGAAATGTCTTAGTGTTTTTGTCCATGCAATGGAAGTCAAAAGTAACAAAAACTGTTTGATTATCAACAATCTTTAAAATATGTTTGTTTGTGTTTCACAGTAGAAAGAAGGTCAAGACAGGTTTGGAATGACATGAGGGAGAGGAAATGATTACAGAATTATCATTTTTGGGTAAACTATTCCTTTAACTTGTATGGAATAGCTCATTGGCACCATCTCTGTTTTGCACTGGAAGTCTGATTACTCTGTCAGGGTTTAATTTGTGACAGTGACTGACAGACTGTACATTACATCTTTATTCTCAGAGCTAATATATAATAATGTTGCAGAACTGATTTCATGACTCTTAAGACTGATTATAACTAGCAATTCACATTGCAGTGCTGTAGCAATCGTATGTCAGAATACAGAAATAATAAAGGGTTGGTGTTTTTGCAGTGGTATTGTAGGAAGCTCCACATAGAGGTGCATCTCAATAAATTAGAATGTCGTGGAAAAGTTCATTTATTTCAGTAATTCAACTCAAATTGTGAAACTCGTGTATTAAATAAATTCAATGCACACAGACTGAAGTAGTTTAAGTCTTTGGTTCTTTTAATTGTGATGGTTTTGGCTCACATTTAACAATGAACAAATGAACATTCACAATACAAAACTCAACAATGGTTGATGACAATCAGCAAACATACCAAAAAAACCTCATCGACTGACGACAATACCTGAAAGAACCAAATAATGCCATGGCATAATTTATTCATGCCACAATGCATGAAGAGAATCTACTGTAAGCATCAGTATTACTGTGGACATCACACCATTACAGTTGACCTGTAATATACAATAATATCACGATCCTGTTCACTATGAATTTGAAGTGTGAAATCACTGAATTGTAATAAATTACAAATTACATCAAAAATACACCCAAATATAAAAAGCAAGCTCACCCAGGATTAACAGTAAGCTAAGCTACCTGAAGAACTCTATCAGGCTCAACTGAACTCTCGTGTCCCTCACGTTATCTGGCCTTCCTTCAGCCTCCCAGGGGGATAAATCAAGGGACCTGCAGCCCTGTAAATCAACAGGACAGGGCTCTGCAAAGGTCAGGCCACATGTAATTACAGCTAATTAAACTGTGCCAGGGAGATGGAGCTGAAATTTACCACCACTCATTAAAGCCGAGGAGACAGCGCTAATTGGACATCAACCCTCCTGTAACTCACTGCCCTGTTAACTGTCATGCTGAATCGGAAATTAAAGAAACGATCAATGTAAAACATCAGCAAGCGCTTTCGAATGAAGTACAGTCGCGTGCGCAGCATAACTGCAGGAAGAGGAACCACAAGAGCGAACAGAGCTTTAACCCTCTATTGCATACATTATGAATGCGATGTAAAAAAAAAAAGAAATTAAAGAAAAATACAATTATCTAAACACTGATACAGTTGTACAATGTTGCCAGGCGACAAACATTTTTTAGAAAGCTGTGACTCTAACTGTTATAAAATGGCATTCACTCACTATCAAATGCTGAAAATTTTAATTGAAAAAGGGCAGTATGAGGGCATTTCACCAGAGCACAAATGTGCATCTCCGCAGTGTACCATGCCAGAAAAATAATTTGAAATGACTGCCAAAATGTGTGACCAAGAAAAACAATTTTATTGGTTTATTCAAAGCCACCCCTTCATTATTAACCATCCAGTA
Source organism: Sinocyclocheilus rhinocerous (assembly GCF_001515625.1). Lineage (NCBI taxonomy): Eukaryota > Metazoa > Chordata > Actinopteri > Cypriniformes > Cyprinidae > Sinocyclocheilus > Sinocyclocheilus rhinocerous. The sequence goes on from NW_015639867.1 coordinate 1,039,861, forward strand.
TGCATCATGTGTTTGCAGAGTAAAGAAAATGTGTGTAACCCTGAGGCAACATCATGCAATAGAGGGTTAATAGGAAGTGGCATCTACAACAACTCATGACCAACATATTTTAAGTGATGCAATCGTGCATGTGACTCCCTGATCTGCACAAATAAAATGCCACAATATAACCAGTTTTTTGCTATAACAAATCGGGAGTGTGATCACCCCAGTAGTCTTTATTGCTAGTTTTCATAACTGCTCTCTTCTTTGTTTTGCATGTCAGAATGTTTATGTGGTATTGCCTCTAAACAAGTGGCACCGCAATTGTAATTTATTCTTTATCCATTGTTGGATCTTGACAAGCCTGATTAACACTCCCCTCGGTTGTCAGCATCTAGGACGTTCATGTTCCATCAGACTGTCTCTGTGATGTACCACCTTCCTCTCTCTCACTTTGCCCTTCGCTTTCTGTCATTCAGTCCATTTCCCTCTTTATTTTTGTAGTTATACTGATTTATGCTATACATATGGAGCAATATAAATATATACTATCATTTTTACACTATTGGTATGGTATCATGTTTTGTTTATTGGGTTTTGTAATGAGGTACATTAAGAGCTGCAAATATTTTATTTCACCACAAAATGACAACAGATGGTAGTGATGGTTTTGTGAAGTGCAGGTTATAACAGCTGATCAAACAGAGCTTCTGTGAGGCAGCTAATATTTTGCGCTTTGAAAATCCATCAATTTGTCTCTTCAGCAAAGGATTCGGAAGAGTCAGAATGTTGAGCTGTTAGGGTCACTGCTCAGTTCAACCATCAAATCCAAGATGTTCTCATAAAAGAGATTTATGTCATATGGAACCGGTGTTTTTTCTTGCATTTGTTGTCAAAAGAAAAATATGAAAATGTGTATATTCTTTTAAATTGTAGTACAACATGAGAGAGAGTATAGGGTCCTATGTGACAAAAAGTTTGATTTATT
>NW_015639868.1:0-1294 GCF_001515625.1 Sinocyclocheilus rhinocerous
ACATTGACGGATCGCCAGCTTATAAGGTGAACATGCTGCTGGATTTGAGGCGTAGAGGGTGTCTGCTTCAATACCTGGTGGACTGGGAGGGATACGGACCTGAGGAGAGATTATGGATACCTGCTTCCGATATACTGGACCCCTCACTCATAGAGGAATTTCATCGAGCCAGGCGCATTTCGGAAACAATACACAGATATGCATATAGGCAGCCTTTTAATTAACAGACTAGAATAATCATGGCTGATAGTAAGACATGCAAACGTAAAAGAAAACCAAACTGGTGTAACACCAAGCCAGCAGAGGGAGCCCTCGCCCGAGTATTGACTGTTAGCACTCCTTCTGCTTTCTCTGCAACCACTTCTGTTTAGTGGCCATATTTACCTGGCCACCACATGACTACCTTGCGAAGTATTGCCAGTTTATCCTGCCTTACCAAGCGTTTGTATCTCTGCCTTATTGCTACGTGTATGACCTGTTTGGACTTCTCTTTTGGATTACCCCTTTTGCCTGGTTGGACTGCCTTACTGTGTTTTTGACCCCATTGCCTGTTTTTCCTGACACTGAGTTTGGTATTGTTGGACTGCTTCAATAAACATCTGCATATGGATTCTTCCTCGGCTTCCGCCTCACCCTCATTACATCTATATATTTTTATCATGTCTGTGAGGCAATTCACTGAGTTTAGGTTCATCATTGTGAAGCGCTCCTGTTCAAGACTGAGACGGCAGAAAGCGTTCGTTTTCTTTATTTTATAAAAGCACAACGTTTTGTTGATATTGTGAGTGCACACAAATAAAACTAGACCCTTTACAGTTTAGAATGATGTATTACTCTTACCTTTATGAGCAAAAATGACTGCGTATTTTAAGTTGTTTCCACTGTTAGAAAAAAATTCAAGTGATCGCGCTGGTGCCTCCATGTCCTGCAGAGTGCACTTCAGCTTCCACTCTCCGCACAAATGATTAGATATGCGTCTAACAGCGCACATTTATATAGGTTAAACATTTAAACTAACATTTGTGATATGCTTGAACTGTTTAATATATAGATTTTATTTTAGGCAAGTCGTGTGTTGATTTGAGAAGGTTAAATTGACCAAACATAGGCTATGATCAACTCACTGCCTGCCGCTTGGTCCTTACTTAAAAAAATGCTGGCCGCTTGGTCATTACTTAAAAAAAAAAAAACATTTAACGAACAAAAAATTTTCCAAATGTTTTTCTAAATTAACTTATACTTCTAAACGAAATATTATCACTTTTCCATTACATACAAAACTGAACTATTTTAA
>NW_015639869.1:0-623 GCF_001515625.1 Sinocyclocheilus rhinocerous
GGGGCAAAAACAAAAGTGTTGCTTTATAATTTTGTTCAGTGTATAATGGTTGTTTATGGACAGTAATTCCTTCTGAAGGATAATAACTAATAGTAAACTAGTAGTGCTATTACTGATTAATTAATTAATCAGTTTCTTGTTAGTTAATATTAGTTACTAGAATGTTAATACTGTGTTACTCATTGCTTCAGTATTCTGACGTGTTGCCCTATATTTTTATCTTCATCTGATTATGTGACTGTCATAATAATTGTTTCAATGAGATTTATTGTTTGATTTTTGCACAGTTCACATCCCGCAGAGCCGTTACAGGACAAACCAGGTGAGCTTTCTGTACTTGTGTCAGACGTATTGTGCACTGATGTGAATTGGAGCGTTATTAATACGCCATTGTCATTCTGAGAGGATTGAGTTCATGATTTCACGTGGGCTGCTTTTGGTAGAGAGCAGTAATATTGCTCTCAGCTTTTATTAAAACACAATTTGGCTCCGTTTCAAACTTTAGTAAGTCTACCGCCTGCATCAGGGCATTCAGGACTGGCATTGAGGAACCCTGGTCTACATAGACAGCTGGAAAGACTGGAAAACACTCTTAAAAATAAAGGTTGTTTATTGGCATTGAA
>NW_015639870.1:0-720 GCF_001515625.1 Sinocyclocheilus rhinocerous
CTTAGATCTTTGAGTTCAGCTCATAAAAAATGGGGGCAAAAAAAAGTGTTGCGTTTATATTTTTGTTCAGTATATTTTCTGTATATACACAGCAGAGCACTAGGGTAACTAATATTGGTAAAAAAAAAAAACAAAGTTGTTGAAAATAATTAAACCGTCTGTAATAAAAAAAGGGACAAAGAACAAATACAATAGAATAAAAAGATACAAATGAAGAAAACTGTACTTCAAGGTTTTTTTATAAAAAGCTACAAATGAAAGAAACTGTACTTCAAGGGTTTTTTTATGCAAGTCTAAAGTATTCAGTTAACAGCCTACTACAGAAATGAATAATCAAATATAAAATAAAACAGCATACTTTTCACTGTAGGGGTGTGCGATATATATCGTCTGCAATAATATCGTAATTGATGTTTTAACGATGTGCGATTTTGAAATTATCGAGTATTTTGCAAAAAACATTCAAAACACACCTACAGAGTGCACGCATTTATTACGCAAAGTTTAGACTAGTGCGCATGCGTAGCAGGGCTCCAGACAAAAAAATCTAGTAAGGAGCCATTGGCTCCTATAAGACAAAAACAGCCACAGAATAAACGTGTTTTATTTATTTTATTATTATTATTATTTTTTACATTTTAACATTTCAATCATACTGTCATGTGTTTATGTCTCATCTTTTCTTGACTTTATCAGCATTTTAATCCATCTTGTAGATGA
>NW_015639870.1:1847-2650 GCF_001515625.1 Sinocyclocheilus rhinocerous
GTCCTAGATAAACACAACATCCCCGCTTATTAACTAACAATTATGTAGGCTTACTTCAAAGATGAACAAATAAAGATATAGGTGCAAACAGAATACAGTGACGTCAACACTGGCTTTAATCTGGTTTTAATAAGCAGTTAGTTTATGACACGGAACGCTATACGGTGGTGAAACTGTGATGAGTCACGCATCTAGCCAGAACTTAATGATAGACAAAATAATCATATTGATTCAAGCATTTAACATTTATGAATTAATTAAATGTTAGTAAGCTAATGAACAATATTGCACAAATTATAGTGATCATGAAGAAGGTCCTTCTGTCCCAAATGTGTACAGTAACGTGGATATACAGTATACAACACCAGTTATATTCAGGTCTATAGTGCCACCTGTTGGTGCAGTTTTGTAACTTCGAGAACAACTTTTGTTATGTCGATATAACGAGATAATTAAGTCGTGATCACGAGAAAACAACTTTTGTTATGTCGTGATCATGAGAAAATTAAGTCGTTATCACGACAAAACAAGAAATAAAAAAATTAATAACCCATGGCCTCTTAGGACTTCCGTAGTTTTATGTTGTAGGGAGCCGAGAATAAATGACTGTACTTTGATTATTTAATTTTGTTATGATCAGATTCTGATAGATGTGTTTCTTGCAGAAGGCATATGTCGGCTTGTAGTTTATTTAGATGATTAAAAACTTGAATCCTCTTTGTCTGAGAACCAAATCCACGAACGTTCCAGGTTACAAAAGTGATAGATGACATATTTTAATGAAAAATAAGCAGAAATGTATA
>NW_015639870.1:4621-5920 GCF_001515625.1 Sinocyclocheilus rhinocerous
GAGTGAAGATTTAGTCGCATATGCGAGTGATTTACTCGCAATGTAGAGGGTTGTATTTGTTTAATTTTTATTGTGTGTTTGGCTGTTAAAACAAAAAATAATTGTTGTTTGTCTCAATAAATTTTGTTAATTATAAATACAGCGGTTAAATTTAAACTTTTTTTCTATTGCTTTTTGATTTAAAAAAGGTTATAAGAAATGTCAATAATTATTGATACCGAATGATATGAAACATTATATCATTGATAATTTTTTTTGCTATATCGCCCAGCCCTAGTTTCAGGGACATATAATTTACAAAATGCATCAAAATGACCAAATTTGGTATAGCAGTTGTCTACTTTACACGGTTACATCAGATTTCTTTAGGGTTACTGAGAGTTTACCAACCATTTTTACTTTTATTTCAGAGTTGATTGAAGAAAATGAGGAGAATGAAGAATTGAGTGAAGTTGATGAGAAAAATCATATTAAAACTGGAGAAAAATATTTGAGTTGCTCTCAAACCAAACAGAAAGATTTAATGAACAGAGGAGTCAAGAAATCTTTCACATGCACTCAGTGTGGAAACAGTTTCTCATTCAAACATAATCTTCTGTTTCACATGAGAGTTCATACTGGAGAGAAACCGTTCACATGTGATCAGTGCGGGAAGAGTTTCACTCAATCGTCAAATCTTAAGTTACACATGCACATCCACACTAGAGAGAAACCAAACAAGTGTTCACACTGTGACAAGAGATTCAGTGATTCAGGAAATCTGAAAAGACATGAGAGGTTCCACACTGGAGAGAAACTGTACTCATGTGATCAGTGCGGGAAGAGTTTCACAATAAAAGGACACCTTACAGGGCATATGAGAGTTCATACTGGAAAGAAACCATTCACATGTGATCAATGCGGGAAGAGTTTCACACAATCATCAAGCCTTAAGAATCACATGAACATCCACACTAGAGAGAAACTGTACGGATGTGATCAGTGCGGCAAAACATTTTTGAAAGCTTCAGTTCTGAAGGAACACCAGAGAGTTCATATAAAGGAGAAGCCACATTCATGTTATTTGTGTGGAAAGAGTTTTTCATGTCTAAATAGTGTGAAAGTACATCAGAAAATACATACTGGTCTGAGAGAGTACATGTGCTTTGAGTGTGAGAAGACTTATTTCAGCTAAACATTTAAAACTGCACGAGACAAAAACCTTACAGTTGTTCACACTGTGACAAGAGATTTAATTATTCAAGTCTGAAAGCACATGAGAGTATTCACACTGGAGAAAAACCTTATAAGTGTTCACAC
>NW_015639871.1:0-972 GCF_001515625.1 Sinocyclocheilus rhinocerous
GGACCAAAAGCTAATTTTGTAACAAAATATGTTATTTTTATTTTTTAAACAAATGTAATATTACTCAGTTTATTAATGTTTTTACTCCACATTTGTGCAGTTTTTTGAAGGATTTATGATATATTTTTTAATTTATATAAATAGATTGGTTTTTATACAAAAATAGCTTTTTATGTAAAATTCACTTTTTAAAAGACCCACATTCCTAATTTTAATTAATGGGGATAACATGGCCAATGTGCCATAGTTTAATGCCAAATTGCTTTATTAAAGTTTTTTTATTAAGATTTGTTAAGAGATTTATAAAATCATTATTGTAATAATATAAAATGACTCTTTGTCAAAGTTTAGCATTTTTTTGTACTGAAATATTTTTTTTTTTGCAATTATGACACATGATGAAGTCAAACCTGTATGTGGTGTTATGCGTGTGTATTAGTGTGTATATGTGTGTGTGTGTATATTTGTGTGTGTGTGTGTATTAGTGTGTATATGTGTGTGTGTGTGTATTAGTGTGTATGTGTGTGTGTGTGTGTGTGTGTGTCTTTGCATTTATTCTCCATCCTGGATGTGCTGTGGTGTCCCTCCATCATTTCTGTGTGTGTTCTTCATTGTAGCTGATTTTTATTTGACAAATTATGTAAGAGAGAGCCACTCATGTCATGTCAATTTTTAATTTCTTACGAGTGTGTTTTATGTGTTTGGGGGGTGTTGGGGGTCGTGTGCGTTCTTCCTCCATCGTGGATGTGCTGGGGTGTCACCGCTTCAGATTTTGTGTGTTGTCTGCATTGTAACTGACATTTTTGACAAATTATGTAACAAAAAAATCAACATTTGTATAGTCTCCCATTGATGTCTATGGGTGGTTTTTGGGGTGTGTGTGTGTGTGTGTGTGTGTGCGCGAGCATAATCGTTCTGCATTGTGAACGTGTGGAAGGGTTGCCACTTCATTTTCGTGTATTTTGTGGTCTG
>NW_015639872.1:0-189 GCF_001515625.1 Sinocyclocheilus rhinocerous
CAGGAGGCGCTTATGGTACAGCACATACAGCGTTTCCTTGGTTACTGCTGTAAACAAAGCAGCTGCGCTGAAACACTGCTTTAATGTGAATTATACAGAGACGAGATTAAAAGAAGATGCCATCTAAACTTTTCTGAAGACAGTCAGTTCCCCTCAGAAACATTCACATATAAACCCAAATCAATATTG
>NW_015639872.1:334-511 GCF_001515625.1 Sinocyclocheilus rhinocerous
CGTTTACAGACTTCATATTTTCACATAAATGACATTTTGGAAAATGATTGCATTGCAACACATTTTGTGCAAGTCCAGAACAGAGCCAAGCTGCAATAAGCAGTGGTGGCTCGTGGGTTTTAAAATAGAGGCGGCACACTTATTGTATTGGTCTGGGATCCCTGCCGATTATTATTA
>NW_015639873.1:0-5494 GCF_001515625.1 Sinocyclocheilus rhinocerous
TACACATTTTTACCAATACATTTCCATGACTTTTGAGACAATATTTATGATTTAATGTTCCATTATTTCACAAGAATACATGTAAAATAAGAAGAAAAATCTACGTTCAAATTTATCATGTTAACTAAAATGAATGACTATTAATGCTACTTCTTTACTTTCTGTTTGTTTTAATAAACTGTAAATTAAAAAAAAAATTAATCCTTAAAATTAAAGTTACAAAGTGATTTAGTCAAGAGCAGTGAGTGATCTTCACTTTGTCTTTTGTTGTTTAATTAACATTAATGACAGACGGAACAGCTTTATTAGGCTGCTGTCCCTTTAAGACCGACTGCACGGATCTGATACACACAACGGTTTTCTTTCTCAACAACTGCTTACATTCACTTAAGACAAAACCGACTGTTTATGAAGATACTAGCCAGGATGGGCATTTTGACATCATTTAGTGTGTATTTGGCCACTTGAGCGAAATAAGCAGAGAAAAATAATGTTCGAGGCGGCTTTGTATGCACGCACTTTGGATGTGATTGTGAGCGCGCAGAAAACCGTCTGGAGCGCGCGACTATCGAATGGTTTAAAAAGACTTAAAAAAAAAAAAAAGATGTGCAAATGATACATTTTTGTGACGATGCAACAATGACCCGATTAGGCAAGTTACTTGTAGATTGTTGTACAGACGAGATGTGACGATGTGAAACCACTTTGAGAGGGTAAAAGAGACCAGACACGTACAGCTTAATCACTCATGCGATTTCCAAATGACTGATTCAATCTGATAATTTGTGTGGATTTATTTACTCATTTAACCTATTGAATAAATGTTTGAAGGAATTTCCCTCATTATAAACTTTAAAGCTGCGGGAATTAATAAAACTATGCGATATACACACAATCCCCCTTCTGGGTTTATTTATTTTTCCAAAACTTTTCCAGGCCTGGAAATTGCCGTTTTAAAATTCCATGACTTTCCAGGTTTTTCATGACCGCATGAACCCTGTGTGGCGGAATTAAATGTTTATTTTATAGTATATTTATTTCTGTTGTGTTTGCAATTTGCTTCTTTTTCTTATTTTTAGTAATAAAGAAATAGCTATATCGAGACATATATTTTTATCGCAAAAAACTAAATTTCTCATACCGTGAAATAAGGTTTTGGTCATACCGCCCACCCCTACTTGAACTTATAGAAAATTACAGAACATTAACAGAAAAAAACAGAAAGAAGTGCATTGTTTTTCTACATTTCAACGACCCATTATTCCTTACTCGACACGAATTAAACAGAGAAAGATGAAGGCACCGCTGGCTCTGACCTGCTCCTGGCCGTCTCTCAGTATGGAGAGCTCCTGCTCCACTTCTCCCACATGACTGTTTGCTTTGGCCACCTCGGCTCTCTCCAGGTCACGCTCGGCGAGGAGCTGCTCGATGTGCTGCTGCTTCTCCTTCAGCGCCTCCTGGAGTGCCGTAGTGCCAGAGACCTTCCTCGCATACCTTGCAGACGTCTCTGTCAGCTTCAGAGAGAAACTCGTTCAGGACCTTTCAGGCTCAATATTCTCTCAGATATGACCTTCGCTCTAAAGCTAGACTCACTGATGTTACTGAAAGGTCACCTTGAAATTGTTACCAAGTAGCCACATGCTATTCCGAATGCATACATTTATGCATTATTTTTTATTAGAAAGCAAGTTATCGAGTAACTCATTTGGATTTTGTGCACACACAAAACATAGAAATATCAATATGGACCAGATCTAACAAATATATATATATATATATATATATATATATATTTAGGATGCATCAAAATTCTTGTAATAACTTTTTTTAACTAGAACTGATAGTTGCAACTTGCAAGGTTTGACGTGCATCTGATAATCAGTCTAGGAATAGTTAGTATGCTTTTCAGAAAATTACAAATGCACGGATGCTGAGTAAGTGTGCTGATTATAACTAGTGTGTTTTATAACGAGCCTGATTTTGGGTAGAAAGCAGGCATTTGCCTAAAGAAGACATTCATGAGCTGGGTTCCCTGAAATGCTGCATACTAAAACAGTGCAGCTGATCAGTGAATTTGTTCATGGGACACTGGGTTTGAGACCTGGTTGGTCAACTGGCTCAACCAATCGCTCGAGTTTGCCAATGTTTGCCAAAAAACAGCTGATGGGAAAACCCACGATTTTGCAATTGCATTTTGGTGCTGCTAACATCACAGAAATGACATATTTTGGCCCTGTTAAGCATGCTAGAGCTATGTGACCGAAGATAAGTGCACTCACCAGTCCTGTTCGGCTGGGGTTGCAACTAGCAGACGAGGCCACGGAGCTCATGGAGCTGATGGAGGAGGCGCTGGGGCTGCGCTTCAGTTCTGATGCCGTGGTCGCAGTTTTGCGCACAGTGCTCTTTGCCTTGGCCGGGGTGGTGGAGGGAAAACCTATCCGGGTCACCTTGTGCACTGGTGCAAACAGACCATACTTGTGCTGACACTGGAAATACCTGATGACACAGACACACAAATCCGTGCATGAACACTCTGGGCATTCTGATAATGCACGTCTCTTACACGGAGGGCGAATGAAAGGACAGGCCACAGTACCTGGTTCCAGCCACAGCACCATCGTTCTTTCCCAAGGGCTCGTCCAGCTCAACTCCACACCACTCACCCTTGGCAAACTCCGTCTCGCCCAAGAAACGCACCGCACCAGCTTTCGAGCCAGCAACCTGTGAAGGAAACAAGGACTTAACATGCATTCTGAGTAGGGATGCACCGGTTGACTGGCCGGTAGGGATGGGCGATATGGGCTTAAAAATGTATCACGATAATTTCTGATATTTACTGCGATAACGATATCAATGACGATAATTTAGGGAATCCTGTTTTTTTTAGAGAAAAGTATTATCTTTCCTATTTTTACCCTAAATAGGGTGTTGTGAGCAATACACACTTAATTGAATGACTGTATTAATTAATACTGGAAGCCGGAGGGCGCCCTTGCGCAGAAACTCCACATATGCATAGTAGAAGTAATGCTCCAGGAAGAAGTATGAGCTCATCAACAAATATCCGATCTTCCTTTACACAGAGCGTGTGTGATCACGAAATCAAAAGTGAAAGTGAACAGCGAGCGCTCATTCAAAAGAGATTTAAATACTTTGCATATTGATAGCACAGCTATTAACAGCTCGCGTTGGATGCAGGAAAGTCAAGTCCGCGGTTTTTTCCATGGAATTGGGCTGCTTTTAAACTGTTGCCGTGGCTAGAGTTCCCCCCGTGGGTTAAATGTTTGAAATGTTGCTTAGATTACATTTGACAGAAATGCTTGTATTGAAACATTTTGCATCTGATCTATGATAAAACTGCGCTCGATGTTAAGTTTTCTGATGGAGGGCCACTGGTAGGAAGCTTTTTAGCTGTGTTTTTGATCAACATGCATAACAGTGACTGTAAAATATGTATTTTAGGTATGGAAATTACATATTTTGAGTTTTGATATTTGGGATATGGTCTTTGCGCTTCTTTGGGCACTACTTTACCCAACAACCAACCCAATTTAAAAACAAAAGCTAAATGCTGATGTTAAATGTCAGTAACATCTATGTTTAATATTGAATGTGCTTACTGCACAGTTACCGCCGCTAATTTCAGATGGTTACGGTTATTATTTTCAATAGCCAAAAGCCAGTTTGGCCTGTTAAATACTAAATAAACATCTTGTTTATCTATACTTCCGAAGCTTGTTGCTGTATTTATAATGCCTACATAAAAATATGAGAAGCAAGTAAACAGCTTTTTTATTTTTTTTGTTTTTATTTTAAAATTAGGCTATATCATAGGGCTGCACAACTTGGCCAAATAAATATATTGTGCTTTTTATGTCATATATTGCAATTTGAACTGACACATCTAATTTCATATGAAACGGTCTCATATTTTTACTGCTGAGACACAAAGAACAACAGACTCTGCTGCTACGTGAAATAGCTAGTTGCTTCACACTCGAGTTCACTTTTCACAAGAACCAACTAACACTACAAGTTACAATGCAAATATTTATCTTAAATTCTTCAGTTTCAAACATTCAAACCCTCAAGCTTTTAGCATGTCAGATCCTTAAACTTTCACACCACCGGTCTTCAGTGTCACATCTAATATATGACGCTGCAGCACAAGTCTTAAGTCGCTGGGGTATATTTGTAGCAATAGCCAACAATACATTGTATGGGTCACAATTATTAATGTTTCTTTTATGCCAAACATCATTAGGATATTAAGTAAAGATCATGTTCCATAAAGATATTTTGTACATTTCCTACTGTAAATATATCAAAACTTAATTTTTGATTAGTAATATGCATGGCTAAGAACTTCATTTGGACAACTATATTTTGTAAATTTCCTACCGTAAATATATCAAAACTTAATTTTTGATTAGTAATATGCATTGCTAAGAACTTCATTTGGACAACTTTAAAGATGATTTTCTCAATATTTAGATTTTTTTGCACCCTCAGATTCCAGTCAGCCAAATATTGTCCTATCCTAACAAACCATACATCAATGGAAAGATTATTTACGCAGCTTATTCCTTCCAAAGAATTGACCCTTATGACTGGTTTTGTGGTCCAGGGTCACATATGCAGATTTGGTATCAATATTGAAAACAATTGCATGCCTGGAAAACATGATAATTCTTTTTTTTTTCAGGTTTCTTTGATGACAAGAACATTCAAAAGAACCACATAGAAATATTTTCTAGAATTATACATTTATTTACTGTCACTTTAAATCAATTTAATGGTTCCTTGCCAAATAAAGGTATTAATTTATTTCATTTTTTTACTTTTAATTTAAAAAAAATTAATACAAGGTAGTGTATCATGGTTTCCACAGAAACTGCATATTAGGATGATTTCTGAAGATCATGTGACACTGAAGACTGGAGTAATGATGCTGAAAATACAGCTGCGCATCACACAAATAAATTACAGTTTAACACACATTCAAATAGAAAACAGTTATTTGAAATTGTAATAATATTTCACATTATTACTGTATTTATTGATCAAATTAACGCACACCTTTCAAAAACATTAAAAATCTCAATGATTCCAAATGTTTGACAGGTAGAGGATCTAACATGTTAGAAGCTCAAGGGTTTGTTATAACTGTTGTCATGATTATTCATGATATGATACAACATCTAGATTTATAAATGCCTTAATAATGCATTATAAATACTGTACAGGCTTCACAGAAATGGCCCGTTAATCCTAACATGCATAATGAGTATAAAAGAGCTTGTGAAATGCGCTCACCAGCACTCGATCGTTGATCTTCAGCTCCCGATCTCCCTTCTTGACCGAGCCGCACTCTGACAGGTTGGACACGGACTCGCTCTTTGACCGCGCCAGGTCTGAGGCTGCAGTAGTGGTTTTAGCAGGTGAAGCGGGTTTCTTGGTTGAAGCAGATGCTGGTGTAGCAGAAGGGGTGGGG
>NW_015639873.1:6899-14548 GCF_001515625.1 Sinocyclocheilus rhinocerous
GATCACAGAAATAAATTACAGTTTAACAGATATTCACATAGAAAATAGCTTTTTTAAATAGTAAAAATATTTCATATTATTACTGCTCTTTCTGTATTTCTGATCAAATAAATGCAGGCTTGGTGAACAGAAGAGACTTCTTTAATAACATTACAAATCTTACAGTTCAAAAACGTTTGACTGGTAGTGCATGTATATGTATATGTATATGTGGTAAAATGTGATCTCACCGACAGAAGGAGAGGTCTTCGTGACCCCAGCAGCGGCTGGCCTGCTGATTCTGCTGGGTGCTCGGAGTCCAGTGGGTTTGGCTGTGCTCATTGTTGCTCTGAAACGGTCCGTCTATATTTGCACGTTTCCTCTCCAACAAACATTGACTGTTGAGGCTGGAGCAACAGTGTAGGGAAAAAAATAAAATAAAAACAAAGTGAAGGAGAAAAGGGGGCAGCGATGTCTGTGGAGAGAAAGGAAAGAGAAATATATCCGCATGTTTAAACAGTGCAGGGACGTTTCTTGCTTTCTGCCATTTCAGTAATTTCATGCAACACATTGTTTCACCGGTCTGTTAATGCGGCTGAAAGTGTAAAGCCTATTTCACACTGCACACATAAGCAACAGAGGTTATGCACAACATACTTCTGTATTCTGTTCAACGGGTCTCGTCGCTTCCGGTTCAAGCGTTTTGCATATGCTTCGTTAAATATGAAGCAGTTTTACTCAAGATGCCTTCAAAGAAGATACCAAAGATTATCATCATAACCAATGTCCATCACATATGCGGACTGATATCTAAAGGTTTTTTATTTTTATTCTTGAATAAAACGTCAACAACAAAAACAGCTATATACCCTATATGCAACAGCTGAAATAAAGCAAGTGGCTCAGTGATTCCAAAATTCCAAAAAGAATCGATTCTGAAACACTGAATCAAGAATCGATTCCAAAGGAAATCGACGACTCTTTAACAGCCTTTTCCAGTATTTCACTTGTTCTGTCGGACGATTTGTTTAAAAAAAAAAAACAATCGCAGCCCTTCTTTCACACTGTTGTACAATGATGTCCTTGCTTATGCATTTCTAGCAACTCATGCTATGTCATGAAGGTATGAAAGCCATATGTGTGATCACTAGGGATGTAACGATTCACTCAACTCACAATTAGATTTTTTTTAACATAATGAGATTTAAGACAAGTTATAAATTAAATGTGTTCTTTTATTATTGCTTGGACAAAATACTGTATGTTTCTTTGTGAAATTTAAATATAACACTATAATAATATACTGATATAGCACTTGTAAATTATTGCTCTTTTGTTGGTTTTGATTGCTTATCATTTGTAAGTCGATTTGGATAAATGCGTCTGCTAAATGACAATGTAAATATAATGTAAATGTAAATAACAAAACTAAATTGAAATTTTAAAACAAGCCCCAAATCAAATAAATAACACAAATAAAATAAATCTCTTCATATAAACAAAATAAGGCTTTGTCTGTGCTCTTTCCATTTATAATTATTATAATTAACTGCATTTTAATCTTGATCCAAACAAAGATGCTGCATACATGCAAAAATATCTGCATGAAACAGAAACAGCAGACGAGCTGAATGAGACGCAGATTCACTCTCTGCCAGCAGGTGGCGCTTAAAGCGTTTCCTTGGTTTCTGCTGTAAACAAAGCAGCGCTGCACTTATGAACTTTTAATATGCATTATACAGAGGCAAGATGAAAAGAAAAATTCCATCGAAAGACAGTAAGTTCCCCTCAGACATGCATTCATATAAACTCCTACCCCTAAATGAATCGCGATTTGTTTAGCATCTCAACCGATTTGAATCGTCACATATTTGAATCGATTTTCAACCGGCTCGCGGTTAATCGTTACATCCCTAGGGATCCCGTAATCTGCTTAAGCTAATGAGCTTCGCTGTCACGCTTTCATTCTGTGATCCATAACACTATTCATTAGCCTGCATCTTAGGCAGTTCTCCTACATTAAAGTTTTGTACCTAAAACACACAATACAGACACTAACGCACAAACGTGAATTTGTTCTTGGTGTCTAAACTATATACTTGAGACGGACAGACCCACAAACAGAGTACGTCAAATGCCATATCTTTACTTACGGATTATCGCGATTTAGAGGAGTGCAAAAAAATAACGTAACATGGTGCAAAGATGCTGAAATAATCCTCGCAGAGCGACGTGACGCGATTGGAGATCATCTGGAAGGAGAAAAGCTGCGAGTCGTTAGAGACTGATTCTCTAAACACACCACAACTAATCATCTGTGAAATTCCACTGATGAAATTATAATACATTTTTCCAGCTGTTGGTCAATGACATATCGGCCACTGAAACACTGCATCATGATATGGGTGCACAGAAGGCTGTGGAAAGATGTCAGTTTTCAGTCTGGCTCATATTAACATACATTTGGGAAAGCAACAGGTGCCAGATTGACTTTATTTTCACATTCACAGACTTTCCATTATTTCTGTGGACAGATGTTTACACCAATTCACTTGAAGCGAAAACCATTTATAAACCTGTTGTTAACTAAACACATCAATGTAAAGGCCCTCTTGCAGTTTTCCACCAAAAGAAATGAAGACATAAATGATTACTAGATAAATTATTAGATATTAATGATGTATTAATGCTATTAGAGTTAAAATAATATGTGACCCTGGAGCACAAAAGCAGTGTTAAGTCGCTGGGGTATATTTGTAGCAATAGCCAACAATACATTGTATGGGTCAAAATTATACATTTTTCTTTTACGCCAAAAATCATTAGGATATTAAGTAAAGATCATGTTCCATGAAGATATTTTGTAAATTTCCTACCGTAAATATATCAAAACCTAATTTTTGATTAATTTAGATTTTTTTGCACCCTCAGATTCCAGATTTTCAAATAGTTGTATCTCAGCCAAATATTGTCCTATCCTAACAAACCATACATCAATGGAAAGCTTATTTATTCAGCTTTCAGATGATGCATACATCTCAATTTCACAAAATTGACCCTTATGACTGGTTTTGTGCTCCAGGGTCACATATATACAATAAAACAACAAAAACTGAATGATTTTCTAAAAACAACAATGGAAATGTAATACGGACTGAGACACAGTTACGCGTCCACTTTAAAGAACAGGTGCAATTTTTATTTTAACTTAATATAATTTTATTTTATTTTTAACCTGAAAAAAAATGGCAGCAGAGTGTGGTATATTTTGTACTTTTTGCTTTGATGTCTAGCAGCAATATCAAAATGAGATGAAATGTTTATCAAATCAATTCAAACAGCAATTTATGGTAAAATAACACTGATAACTAGATAAGAAGTTAGACTTTTTCTGACCTAAGACACATTATGGGAAGCATTTAAATATTATTTACTTTTTTAATTTAATTTTAATTTTAAACATTAATAATATACTATGAATGCATTTAGAAAATGCAAAATCAAATCATTAATCAAATGTGAATTTAATTGAATTTCACTTTGAATGTAATTGAAGTAGCCTAATCTTTATAATTTAACAAAAAATTATTATTATTATTATTTATTTAAATGCTTTGTCACATTGTATAAAATCAATAAAGAATTAATAAATAAAATACTATATTGTACTGTCAGCATAAACAAATTTAGTATATAATAATAATAATAATTTATTATTATATCAACACTAATACTTATGGTAGCAGAGTCTTAATTGCTCTGCTTTCAAACATTAATTTAATCAATTTACAGCACGACACACCGGATCACGAAACAGTGCTGCGCTTCAACAACTACACAAAACAAAGACCACACAAATGACCTATTCTGGATTTAAAACAGTGATTATTATCGGCTAAAGCTGAGAACATTAAAGTTAACGTTCGTTTTCCACTCGTCCACCGTATTTATGACCATCAGCGGGACGAAGTTATGCGTTGAATGCAGAAACAAGTGAACAGAGGTACCAAGAAAAAACACTAATCACTGGATTTGATAAATAGTAGGCCGAAAACATTTTCACAGATCAGGTTAGCACAGACCCAACCGAATCTAACATCTGCAAACATATATTTAATCCTAATCCATGCACATACATTACTTGATGATCATAAGCAGGCACACGAGTGGAAAAAGCCATGTGACTGAAACAAATAAATAAGCAAAGCAGCGCAAATGAAACAAAAACTCTGACATCTTGCTGCAATCAGTCCAAACTGATACTAAAGTATCTAAAAAAATAATAATAATAACCAGACAGTTATTGTCTAGTCGTCAGTTCCTCAATTCAGGATTTTCTCACCTTATCTCGCACTTTAACACTGGGGTTTAAAAGACTATTAATATTCAGCAATATTATCACTTTAACTGCACTGACACTAGGCTTCCGTGACACTAGCCACATTCTGTGGCTTCTAGGGCTGTCAAAATGACTGAAAAACTAAATTCGAATTTTCTACTTAAATATTATCAAAATTCGAATTTTATTCAAATTTAAAAGGCATAATTTCAGTTAGGGTGGAAAAAAGCTTTCGGCTTCTCTCCTGAGGCCACAAGAGGGCGCATCGAGCAAAATATTACTAATGCACATTTCTTCAAAGCGTAATAAAATAACACGACTATCTTTGAAAAAAAGTGCATAATGTTTATAAACCATGCATAACCAGTCTTCAGTGTCACATGATCCTTCAGAAATCATTCTAATATGCTGATTTGTTGATTATCAATATTTAAAACAGTTGAGTACATTTTTTTTCAGGATTCTTTGATGAATAGAAGGATCCAAAGATCAGTATTTATGTGAAATAAAAAGCTTTTGTAACATTATATACTATTCCATTCAGTATAATTTTTATAATTTTTTTGGGGAAAGAAATTATAGAAATTATACTTTTATTTAGCAAGGATGCTTAAAATTGATCAAAAGTGATGATAAAGGCATTTATAATGTTACAAAAGATTTCTATTTCAGATAAATAGTGTTCATATCGATATCGGAATTATATCGTATCGACCGAAATTAAGAAATATATCGTGATATCAATTTTGGCCATATCGTCCAGCCCTATGTTGTACATTCAAATGCAATCAATGACAC
This sequence comes from Sinocyclocheilus rhinocerous, assembly GCF_001515625.1. Classification (NCBI taxonomy): domain Eukaryota; kingdom Metazoa; phylum Chordata; class Actinopteri; order Cypriniformes; family Cyprinidae; genus Sinocyclocheilus; species Sinocyclocheilus rhinocerous. The sequence continues at coordinate 12,016 of NW_015639873.1, forward strand.
ATACATCTCGTGCGCCACTGATACGGCTGCCTGATGGCTGACGCAGACCTTAAATTCAAATGCAAAGTTTTTGCATTCGAATGTGGATTTTTTTTTTAAATTCGACAAATTCAAAAACATTCAGTATAATTTTTATTATTTTTTTGGGAAAGAAATTATAGAAATTAATACTTTTATTTAGCAAGGATGCTTAAAATTGATCAAAAGTGATGATAAAGGCATTTATAATGTTACAAAAGATTTCTATTTCAGATAAATAGTGTTCATATCGATATCGGAATTATATCGTATCGACCGAAATTAAGAAATATATCGTGATATCAATTTTGGCCATATCGTCCAGCCCTATGTTGTACATTCAAATGCAATCAATGACACATACATCTCGTGCGCCACTGATACGGCTGCCTGATGGCTGACGCAGACCTTAAATTCAAATGCAAAGTTTTTGCATTCGAATGTGGATTTTTTTTTTTATTCGACGAATATTCGAAATTCGAAAAAAAAAATTTGACAGCCCTAGTGGCTTGACAGCGTTTATGAAATGCTGTATACAGAGACTCACACTCAAGAAGGCACGTGAAATAATGGGTTGTTGAGTGCACAAAAACACAGGCTTTCCCTAACATCCACTTCTGTGTCTTAAAGAACGTAAAGGAACAGCCAAAAATGACATCTCGTGTAATAATGAAAACAACAGTGCACTCAAATAATCAACACGAACAGATGAAAATGTGTAAATAAACTTACAAACCACTTCATATTAATTGTCTGTAACTACTAACCTTTAAATTAACCATTTAATACGATCATGCCTGTCACATTGAAAATGCCTTCATGTAATTACAAATTTCTGTAATTATGATTTGAGCCTGTGGGTAAGTTGAGCCAGCCCTCGTGTCTCAAAATTGGTGACGTGAACACAAATATATATATATACAGATACAAGTTTAATAAAATTGTAGAAATGGTGTAATTTGAGCTGAAAGCCCTGGGGTAAGTTGAGCCAGAGGCTCACCCCTTCTTATGATCATAAAGTGTTATTTTACTGTAATTCTACATGATATTTCATTCATTTTAGACCAACATTTTTTTTTTCTTCTTCTTTGTTTTGAGCTTGATTTTGTTCTGATCTGTGGCCTTGTTTATGAAAATTGGCCATTGACGTTTTCATGAAATTGTATTTCCCCGCAACATTCATAAGTGGGATGTTGAGCACTATTAGCGTAACAGTTCTGTAAGGTCAACTGCAGGCTTCAAACTTGTGTACTGTATCTTTAAGTTAAACTGTTACGAACTCATCCAACCACCCATCCGCTCACACACAGATTCACACAAGTCATTTTTATTGAATTTCTCTTCTTCTGATACAGCATGAGGTGAAAATGTTCAGTTTTCTAAAACGTAATACATGGTAGTTAACCACACCTAATATACAGCAGAAACTAAACTTCTATCGAAGATGACAGCTCAGAACTCAAGTTTGTTTGGCTCTCTTTATGACTATCAAACACTGACAACTCGTTCAAGCAACCGTTAACATGAAAAGCTCAATTTTGCGCTAGAATGTATTTATTTTGGCATAAAACCTGCTGCAGCATGATAGGGTTTGGGACTCCAACCAGAACAGCAACAAGCCAGTGTGAAGAACAGTACATCATTACAAAGCCTTTAATAAACTACAGGTTTGCTAATCAGCCCAAACGAGTTCGCTTTCCAAGCAGTGTTGCCAACTTAGCAATTTTGTAGCTAACTTAGATTTAGCGACTTCCCCACCCCTTTTGAGACTTTTTTTTTTAAACGTTTAAGGACAAATATAGCAACTTCTTGGACAAACCTTATCCAAGTTCTCATCTTGCCCACTGATCTATATTCATCTTTATATAGACCAGCGTATTTGCCATTATGATGTCATCTAGAGACATTTAGCTACCAGTTTTAGCTAACGTTACTCTCAATTGAAAGCAGTTGATAACACTGTCCAGCACATTTCACGAAGTTTGGGACTCACACAGCGCGTCACGAGACTGAACCGAACTATTCTGGCCTCACGGGACTTCCTCACGCGGGGAAAGTTCACTCGTGGCCGTGAGTTTCCGCGGACGCTCCCCGCACACCGGCCGCTAGCGCGGGACTCGGCCGAGGAGCGACCGCCAAACCCGGACCTAGCAACTGCCGACGGTAAACGCGCCGCCCTCTCATCGGAGCACTGAAGCGGGCTCACCTGCTGGCTCCTGGCCGCGTAGCGCTCTCAGAGATCAGCTGAGCCGGTTCTCTTCTCCGCCGGGTTTATCCTGCTGCGTCCGAGCCTCTTCAGTTCAGCGGCGACGCGAGTGACGTCATGACGCAGGCGCGCTCAGCCCCGCCCCGCCCCGCAGACGGGAGCCCTGAAGAGAAACACCTACAACCAGCTCTCTTCTTTATATAATTGGTGTTACTTTGTGGAAAGTGTATTGTGTTTTTTAAGACTGTTTTAGATTGTTTATATTAATCTGTGTGTGTGTGAGTGAGTGAGTGAGTGAGTGAGTGAGTG
>NW_015639873.1:14583-27377 GCF_001515625.1 Sinocyclocheilus rhinocerous
GGGTGTGGGTGTGTGTGAGTGAGTGAGTGTGTGTGTGTGTGTGTGTGTTTGTGTGTTTGTGTGAGAGAGAGTGTGAACTACACATAAGCTGTTACGAATAAAGGCTGTTACGAGCAATCTTAAACACACACTCAAACACACACAAACACACTCACAGGTTTGTTTTTGTGAAAAGTGGGGACATCCCATAGGTGTAATCACACTCACTCACACACACACACACACTCACTTTAATTGATTTCTTTCCCCAAATGCATTGACTGCTTTGAGACAGCAATGTTTCAGGAGTTTAGGACACAGAATAGGACACATACTTATTTGATAGCTTTATTTTTTCAGATTAACTGTTTTTCCAAGGCATGGTTGGATGCCAGTGTTTCCTGTCATAGCTATGCAAAGATTTGATTTCAAAAACAGTATCATAGCTATTAAACTATATCTTATGATTTTAATCTGTATTTAACCTCAGAATGATCTCAAAGTACAAAGAGCTGCTAAAGTCTGATTTTGTGGTGGCTGTGCTTTAAAACTTAATTATTATAATCTTAATTCAAGAATGAAGGATTTTGAAAGTCTGACAGTAATCAGCGTGTTGGAAAAATACTTGATTAAATGGGGAAAAGTCACAAGGAGACTCATTCTAGTATCATTTGTTGCTAATATTTTGAAATAGATTTTTTTTTATATTTTCTTTTTTCACTTTAATTTTAGTTAACGTGTTAATAACGTTGTCGTGTTTTTTTGTCATTTTTATTATTTTTTAATGTCCATATAGTTTTGGGGTATAAGTTTTAGTGCTAGTTTGTTTAGTTTTAGCTATTATTTCAATTTCAACTAAATGAATGTTGCATTTTTTCTTTTCAGAAATATTTTACTTCAGTTAGTTTTATTTCAAATAATGACATTTTTAATGGTTTTAGTGAACGATAATAACCCTGCTCTCTAGAGTGGAAAGGTGCAATTACATATTAGTAATAACTAACCTTTTTTTTTTTAGTGCTTTATATTTATAACTAAAAATCGCACTCAAAAACTCATCACTGATACATTATATTGATTATTATTTGCCGTTATGCCCCCCAAATAGCAAGCTAAAGGCGACAATATTTCAGGTATTACAGAATGGCACAAAATAATTACTGAATATTCAACTTTAATAATATCAAAATAGAAAGCATTTCTTTTAAGACGTAATAATATTTCACTATTTTACTGTACTGTATTTTGCCGCTTTGGTGAGCATAGAGAGTTCTTTCAAAAGCAACAAAAATCTAAATTATTCCAAACTTTTAATGCTAATGTAGTTCTGAAATCTGTAATAAAAGCTAAAGCCTCTGAAATGCCTTTCTCCACAGACTTCTATTGTAAATTATTGTAAACATGTTTTTCCTGCATTTATGATGATGATGAATAAAAAAATAAAGTAGAAGAAGCAGAGCACAAGGTGCAAAAATTGCACTAATTAAATTCTTACCATAAAAAAAAAAAAATTGTATAAAGTGCAACAATTAAATTTTAAGTTCAAGTTAAAACTTTTAATTCAGTGAGAATTCTTAAGAAATTTATTCTGAAAGATATTCACAATAAAATACACAGATGGAGGGCATGCAAATGAGATGTAGCGGTAACGACTGTAATTACAGAAAACAGAATAATTATAATAATAATAAAAAACATTCCCTACACAGAGATCAAGTATCCACAGTCAGTTAATAATCAGGTACAAACCAAATGAAACCTTTTTGTGTTTTTAAAAAAATCACACGATAGCTGTAAAAAGATACAAAGCACCAAAGTAAAACTACATACAAAAGGACTGTGATTAGAGAGAAAAACACATTGCTCGTTGTCCACAGGTGCGCAGTAAAAACACACGACTTCCATTATTTCTTGCTTCGGGCCTGACTTCTCGGGGAGCCTTTTAGTAAATCTCGAATCTTGAGGTAAACCCCCGTTGCTTCAGCCACCTCCGTAAACTCAGGCGTGTCCTCGAAAGGAATAATACCCGCAGCGAACCTGCTCCGGTGTGGGACGAAAGCTACTTTATTTACGGCAGGCTCCTCCGTGTTTATCTGAGGAGTGTCTGAAGCTCCATTTGTTGCATCATGATTACGGCTTTCCTCGTAAATTTCATCCAGGACAATGTCGTCACTCATCCCTGCTTGCAAATCGATGGCGGTTTCATCTATCCTCTCCTCCTCACAAACATTAGGTGAAGATGGCGTGCTCTTGATTTCATACGCTTGACTCGAGTCCTCCGTCTTTTCTCCGTCTTCCTCCGAGTCGAGTTTAAGTGAAGTGACCACACTAGGGGAACTCGGGACGGGGGTCTCAGAATCACTGTTGGTCGTGGTATCTGCCTTCTCAAGGGCTGCCCAGAGAAGCCTCTGCTGCTCCTCCAGTTCCTCCAGAGTCAGCCCGTCCTCAGACTCCTCCCCCTCAGTCAACCCTCTCGCCTGATTGGCCGGGGAATCGTTAGTAGGTGGAGTCGGTGGTGGAGTTCCCTTAGGGATGGGCGGAGTGGACGGAGGCGTTCCCGGCGGGAGAGGTGGAGCAGCGGATGAGGACGCAGAGCCAGGAGGGAGCGGAGGGTGGAACTGGAAACCATCGGATCTAACCGGACACATGTCGTGTTCTGTAGAAGGACAGAAACTAAATCATAATAAACCGTTTTTTGTTTTTTTTTAGTGATGCACTCAAATTTGAGCACGGTCCTGGTGTGGGCTCCCGGTCTCCCGAACGCTCTTTAGCATCTTACGACCAATGCGCACAAAAATACATCAGATATCCTCATTAACACAGCTGTTTTTTGTCTTAAGTGAACGTCAACAGGTGAGAAAGGAAACGCATGTGTAACAGCACTTTTAGATCCGCGTGCGTTCGCTGTTAAAGAGACAGCAGCCTAATAAACATCTGCTGCCTGTCATTAAAGAATAAAAGAAAACTAGATGAGTAAAGTTCGCAGACAAACTTTGAAGTTGGCTTGAGAAAGCCTTGTCTGAAAGTTTGAAATAGCTTTGAAAAGCTTAAAGTTTAATTTTAATTGTTGAAACTGAAGTTTGGGACAGAGTGGGAACACACGTTTTAGCATGAATTAGCATGTTGATAGCATGATTTAACACGTCACTAGCACGATTTTACATGAATTAGCATGTTGCTAGCATGATTTAGCATGTCTTTAGCACGTTGCTAACATTATTCTAGCATGATTAGCATGTCTCTAGCATGTTTCTAGCATGATTATCATTTTACTAGCATTTGTTAGCATGATTCTAGCATGATTGTCATGTTACTAGCATGTTGTTAACATGATTAGCATGTTTCTACCATGATTAGCATGTTACTAACATGTTGTTAGCATTATTAGCATGTTACTAGCCTGTTTTAGCATTATTAACATGTTATTAGCATGTTACTAGCATGATTAGCAAGTTATTCGCATGTTGTTAGCATGTTGCTAGCATGTTTATAGTATGATTGGCATGTTATTAGCATGTTGTTAGCATGTTACTAGCATTTTTTAAACGTGATTAGCGAGTTACTAGCATGTTTTAGCATGTTACTAGCATGTTGCTAGCATGATTAACATGTGTAACATGTTTCTAATATTATTAGATTAACATGTTACTAGCATGTTGTAAGCATGATTAGCACGTTACTTGCCTGTTTCTAACACGATTAGCTTGTTACTAGCATGTTGTTAGCATTTGTTACTATCATGTTGTTAACATGATTAGCAAGTTACTAGCATGCTAACTAGCATGTTTTTAACATGATTAGCATGTTACTAGCATGTTGTTAACATGATTAGCAAGTTACTAGCATGTAGTTTTATTTCAAATAATGACATTTTTAATGGTTTTAGTGAACGATAATAACCCTGCTCTCTAGAGTGGAAAGGTGCAATTACATATTAGTAATAACTAACCTTTTTTTTTTTAGTGCTTTATATTTATAACTAAAAATCGCACTCAAAAACTCATCACTGATACATTATATTGATTATTATTTGCCGTTATGCCCCCAAATAGCAAGCTAAAGGCGACAATATTTCAGGTATTACAGAATGGCACAAAATAATTACTGAATATTCAACTTTAATAATATCAAAATAGAAAGCATTTCTTTTAAGACGTAATAATATTTCACTATTTTACTGTACTGTATTTTGCCGCTTTGGTGAGCATAGAGAGTTCTTTCAAAAGCAACAAAAATCTAAATTATTCCAAACTTTTAATGCTAATGTAGTTCTGAAATCTGTAATAAAAGCTAAAGCCTCTGAAATGCCTTTCTCCACAGACTTCTATTGTAAATTATTGTAAACATGTTTTTCCTGCATTTATGATGATGATGAATAAAAAAATAAAGTAGAAGAAGCAGAGCACAAGGTGCAAAAATTGCACTAATTAAATTCTTACCATAAAAAAAAAAAAATTGTATAAAGTGCAACAATTAAATTTTAAGTTCAAGTTAAAACTTTTAATTCAGTGAGAATTCTTAAGAAATTTATTCTGAAAGATATTCACAATAAAATACACAGATGGAGGGCATGCAAATGAGATGTAGCGGTAACGACTGTAATTACAGAAAACAGAATAATTATAATAATAATAAAAAACATTCCCTACACAGAGATCAAGTATCCACAGTCAGTTAATAATCAGGTACAAACCAAATGAAACCTTTTTGTGTTTTTAAAAAAATCACACGATAGCTGTAAAAAGATACAAAGCACCAAAGTAAAACTACATACAAAAGGACTGTGATTAGAGAGAAAAACACATTGCTCGTTGTCCACAGGTGCGCAGTAAAAACACACGACTTCCATTATTTCTTGCTTCGGGCCTGACTTCTCGGGGAGCCTTTTAGTAAATCTCGAATCTTGAGGTAAACCCCCGTTGCTTCAGCCACCTCCGTAAACTCAGGCGTGTCCTCGAAAGGAATAATACCCGCAGCGAACCTGCTCCGGTGTGGGACGAAAGCTACTTTATTTACGGCAGGCTCCTCCGTGTTTATCTGAGGAGTGTCTGAAGCTCCATTTGTTGCATCATGATTACGGCTTTCCTCGTAAATTTCATCCAGGACAATGTCGTCACTCATCCCTGCTTGCAAATCGATGGCGGTTTCATCTATCCTCTCCTCCTCACAAACATTAGGTGAAGATGGCGTGCTCTTGATTTCATACGCTTGACTCGAGTCCTCCGTCTTTTCTCCGTCTTCCTCCGAGTCGAGTTTAAGTGAAGTGACCACACTAGGGGAACTCGGGACGGGGGTCTCAGAATCACTGTTGGTCGTGGTATCTGCCTTCTCAAGGGCTGCCCAGAGAAGCCTCTGCTGCTCCTCCAGTTCCTCCAGAGTCAGCCCGTCCTCAGACTCCTCCCCCTCAGTCAACCCTCTCGCCTGATTGGCCGGGGAATCGTTAGTAGGTGGAGTCGGTGGTGGAGTTCCCTTAGGGATGGGCGGAGTGGACGGAGGCGTTCCCGGCGGGAGAGGTGGAGCAGCGGATGAGGACGCAGAGCCAGGAGGGAGCGGAGGGTGGAACTGGAAACCATCGGATCTAACCGGACACATGTCGTGTTCTGTAGAAGGACAGAAACTAAATCATAATAAACCGTTTTTTTTTTTTTTAGTGATGCACTCAAATTTGAGCACGGTCCTGGTGTGGGCTCCCGGTCTCCCGAACGCTCTTTAGCATCTTACGACCAATGCGCACAAAAATACATCAGATATCCTCATTAACACAGCTGTTTTTTGTCTTAAGTGAACGTCAACAGGTGAGAAAGGAAACGCATGTGTAACAGCACTTTTAGATCCGCGTGCGTTCGCTGTTAAAGAGACAGCAGCCTAATAAACATCTGCTGCCTGTCATTAAAGAATAAAAGAAAACTAGATGAGTAAAGTTCGCAGACAAACTTTGAAGTTGGCTTGAGAAAGCCTTGTCTGAAAGTTTGAAATAGCTTTGAAAAGCTTAAAGTTTAATTTTAATTGTTGAAACTGAAGTTTGGGACAGAGTGGGAACACACGTTTTAGCATGAATTAGCATGTTGATAGCATGATTTAACACGTCACTAGCACGATTTTACATGAATTAGCATGTTGCTAGCATGATTTAGCATGTCTTTAGCACGTTGCTAACATTATTCTAGCATGATTAGCATGTCTCTAGCATGTTTCTAGCATGATTATCATTTTACTAGCATTTGTTAGCATGATTCTAGCATGATTGTCATGTTACTAGCATGTTGTTAACATGATTAGCATGTTTCTACCATGATTAGCATGTTACTAACATGTTGTTAGCATTATTAGCATGTTACTAGCCTGTTTTAGCATTATTAACATGTTATTAGCATGTTACTAGCATGATTAGCAAGTTATTCGCATGTTGTTAGCATGTTGCTAGCATGTTTATAGTATGATTGGCATGTTATTAGCATGTTGTTAGCATGTTACTAGCATTTTTTAAACGTGATTAGCGAGTTACTAGCATGTTTTAGCATGTTACTAGCATGTTGCTAGCATGATTAACATGTGTAACATGTTTCTAATATTATTAGATTAACATGTTACTAGCATGTTGTAAGCATGATTAGCACGTTACTTGCCTGTTTCTAACACGATTAGCTTGTTACTAGCATGTTGTTAGCATTTGTTACTAGCATGTTGTTAACATGATTAGCAAGTTACTAGCATGCTAACTAGCATGTTTTTAACATGATTAGCATGTTACTAGCATGTTGTTAACATGATTAGCAAGTTACTAGCATGTTGCTAGCATGATTAGCATGTTGCTAGCATTATTCTAGCATGATTAGCATATTACTAGCATGTTGTTGTGTTCGCTGTTAAAGAGACAGCAGCCTAATAAACATCTGCTGCCTGTCATTAAAGAAAATCATTCACTTATCTTGACTGAATATCTTTGGTCACTTTAACTTTAGGATTTATCTATATTTTATTTGTGAAAACAAAAACTATGCAGTGTTTTTAAACTTTTGACTTCAATTTCCGTACCTGAAATTTGTTCAGTTGTTTATTTATGCTATTTCTAATTGATTAGTTTGTGCCTATTTTATTACTGACTGTTTAACAATGTAATGTTTGACATGTATATTCGTCTAGTTGCTTTGCTGTAGTATTTTTGTTAAAACCGTAGGCAAAAGTTCCTCTCGTAGTATTCTGTAGGCGGCTGATTTTTGCTCGTGTTATTCAGCTCTTTGACTTTTTTATTTTACCTTATTAGAATAGAAACTAGGAATCGTTAATAATTGGAATTGAAAAGCAGAATCAGAACTGATCAAATTCAAACAATACCCAACCCTAGCAGGGCTGTAAAATCGATTAATCATAATTAATTGCTTCCACATTAAAAGTTTGTTTACATAATATATGTGTGTGTATTGTGTTTATTTGTATGTATACATAAATACACACACATGCATAAATATATTACATATTTAAATATTGACTACACATTTCTTAAATATATACATGTATGTGTATTCATATATACACATACAAATGAACAGTACACACATATATTATGTAAACACTTATTCTGGAAGATAATTAATCACGATTAAAATTTTAATGTTTATATGCAAAGTTTTTTATTTGAGTGTTGGTTATTAAATGTCAGTGCATCACTAGTATTTGTGTAGGATCATCAGACATTAATACGTGAAAAACAGTGTAAGACACATAGAGATGCAGCAGAAAAAAGCAAAATATAATTCAGTTTTTGCATTTCGGTTGTAAAACCTAGTTGTGTACCTGACTCTATCTCCATATCTGATTCGAGGTTCTCTGAATTTGATCTCTGTTTCTTTGTCTTCTGGGCCGTGGATTCAGACTCATGACGCCTCTTACTGCAGCTGGAGCCCTGCTGAGCACACATGCACGCACAAGCTCATTAACTATCCGGGAAATATGAATAAAGGCAAAACTAAAAAAGAATATATTACAACAGATGCTTTTACCGTTGGAAAGTTACTGCTTAAAAAAGCAGCAAAATTTTGCTTCCACTGCTGAGGCTGCATTGGAATAGAGCCGAAAGACCTGTAGTCCTGTCAATAACAAAACACACACACAGAGAGACACACACAGAGACACACAGAGAGACACACAGAGAGACACACAGAGAGAGACACAGAGAGAGACACAGAGAGAGACACAGACACACACACACACACACACACACACAGAGACAGACATACACAGAGACACACACACACACACACAGAGAGACACACACACACACAGAGACACACACAGAGAGACACACAGAGAGACACACAGAGAGACACAGAGGGGCACACAGAGGGGCACACACACACACACACACACACACACACACAGAGAGACACACACAGAGGGGCACACACACACACACGCGCATTAGAATTTGATGGATTTAAATTAGACTGAAGCAGAGGCGGACAGTAACTAAGTACATTTACTTGAGTATTGTACTTAAGTACACTTTTTGAGTAATTATCGACCTATATCGAAACTACCTTTTTTATCTAAGGTGGTTCTATCTTAACTTGCTTCATATTTCGATACGAATGCTGTTATAGATATGTTCCAGTCAGGTTTTAGGTCTCTACAGGATCTGCCCTACTTAAGGTTTTTAATGATATTTTATATGACAATTGATTCTGGAAAGGTAGTTATCCTTATTTTACTCGATCTCACAGCTGCATTTGATACCACGGATCATGGTCTTTTATTGCAGCGTTTGGAAGATGTTGGAATTAGGGGTACTGCCCTATATATTGGTTTAAATCACATTTAAAAGATAGATCATTCTCGGTTTGCCTTGGAGATTTGTGTTCTTCATCAGCTAAATTACTAAATTAGTGGTGTGCCACAGGGGTCTATCCTTGAACCTATTTTATTTTCATTACATATTGGCCCCCTGGGCTTAATTTTTCGTAAATATAATATTATGTATTATCTATATGCAGACGACACCCCATAGATCCAAACGGCAAGAATTTGGGTGTTATAATGGATTCAAACTTAGTTTTAGATAAACAGGTTACTAGTGTTGTGAAGGCAGAGACAGACATACACAGAGACACACACACACACACACAGAGAGACACACACAAGAGACACACACACACAGAGAGAGACACACACACACACACACACACACAGAGAGAGAGACAAACACACACACACACACACACAAAAGAGGACAGTAACTAAGTACATTTACTTGAGTATTGTACTTAAGTACACTTTTTGAGTAATTATCGACCTATATCGAAACTACCTTTTTTATCTAAGGTGGTTCTATCTTAACTTGCTTCATATTTCGATACGAATGCTGTTATAGATATGTTCCAGTCAGGTTTTAGGTCTCTACAGGATCTGCCCTACTTAAGGTTTTTAATGATATTTTATATGACAATTGATTCTGGAAAGGTAGTTATCCTTATTTTACTCGATCTCACAGCTGCATTTGATACCACGGATCATGGTCTTTTATTGCAGCGTTTGGAAGATGTTGGAATTAGGGGTACTGCCCTATATATTGGTTTAAATCACATTTAAAAGATAGATCATTCTCGGTTTGCCTTGGAGATTTGTGTTCTTCATCAGCTAAATTACTAAATTAGTGGTGTGCCACAGGGGTCTATCCTTGAACCTATTTTATTTTCATTACATATTGGCCCCCTGGGCTTAATTTTTCGTAAATATAATATTATGTATTATCTATATGCAGACGACACCCCATAGATCCAAACGGCAAGAATTTGGGTGTTATAATGGATTCAAACTTAGTTTTAGATAAACAGGTTACTAGTGTTGTGAAGGCTGCTTTTTATCAACTCAGGATTATTTCTAAACTGAAATCAATTCTCTCTTCTAAGGACCTGGAGACTGTTATTCATGCTTTTGTATCATCACGCATTGATTACTGAAATTATTTATATATGTAGGTATTTCACAGGGTCAATTATCTCGTCTTCAATTAGTACAAAATGCTGCTGCCAGACGAAATGGTTCCAATATTTTGTGTTTGGTTGAGTGAACTGCTGAACAATATACTCACAAATTGCGATTGATCAATAATGACATTTTAGATTTATTTGGGACAATCTGGAAATCTCTAATATGATACCTTTCATATTAAATGTTTTTATGATGCAACCAACTGTGATATTTTGATTTGAATATCCTACTTTATATTACTTCATTAGGGTCTCTGACATTCGTTACATTGTTTCGTTCATACTTCCGTTCATTTCAATCCTCTGTTCTGTTGTTTTCTATTTGTTTTTGGGCCTCTCCTGTGTTCAGATGTTTGCTTTATATGAAAACAAAAAGATTTAAAGAAAGAAAGAACGAAACGTGCAATGACAGACGCTTCACAAGAAGGCTGACCTCAGTATTCCTGGCTTGTACTTTGCAAAGCGCTCTTCGACCTCTTCTGCATGGTAGCGCTGGTTGCTCTGATTGCTGTTCTGCGAAAACTCCTTCCTCTTTTCATTGATACGAGCCATATCTTTGGGCTTGAACAGTCCAAAAAGACTGATTCATAACTCAGTCACAAACGACCTCACGTCGACTTCAAAACATAATAATGTGTATGCAAGTATTAATATTGTCTATGAGTAAAGAGAAACACCTCTGGACAGTCTCGCAGCTGATGATCCTCAGAGCAGCAGTTGAAACAGCACGGTCTCGGCCTGTGAAGACAACACCAAAAAGCAAGTCTTGCAACACCATAAACATATGAATATTGAAATGCTGCTATAGTGAACTCTTGGCATACCTTTTCTCCTTTATCTGCACCTCTTGGCCCTCGAGGGCGATGATCTGGCTGAAGATCTGCTGATATCTTTGCAAAAATGATTCAGGAGCAGTGATGCACATAGACATGATTCAAACAGACTAAAAGCATTGTCTAGAGCAAGTGTGAGAGCAGAGCTGGCTATAAGCGTTCAGGATACTTGGGAACCTCCCATCCGTCAGTCTGCTGCGGGTTTTCATTCAGCAGCGGCTGGCCAAGTTTATCAACACAGAAGCTGGTGAAGTACAAGACACTCCCTAGCACCTACAAACCAAGAACAAGAAGTACGGGTTTCGTTTGTGGTGGTTTGGTGACTGCGTAGGAATAGCGTGTGCTGGCTCTGGTTTGCAGAACTCACACTGAAAGCATTCTTCATGTGCTTGGAGTCACTGGACGTCTTTGCTTTGTAGCTCTCCTCCATAACGAAACCTGAATGCTGCAAAAACAAACAACAACGTGTGATGATGCAGCGTACTGATGAAGACTGCTGTAAGAGACGTTCAGAGACAGTGAAGGTGTACATGTGGCTTGACATGAAGAGCAGAGCCTTCCGGATCATTTCTACACTCTTGTAGCCTCTTCTGGACAAGACCGCAGATGAAGTCCTCCATTTCTTTCCGACACTGCCTAAACACACACACAATCAATGTTATTGATTTTATTTATTTTTATAACACAGACATAAAACACACACACACACACAGACAGACAGACATACACACGCACACATTAGGGCGAGGCTAGACTTTTGACTCGCACACAGAGGAGGGAGAGAATTACCCCAGTTCTGGTTTCTGAGTGTTGATGGTTTTTAAAGCGCTGCGTGGCATTGCCCCAAAATATATGGCTGATCGTATCTTTTTAGTAGTATAGCTTTTAAAATTGATTAGAGTGATCAGGATTTAATTTTTGTTTGTGTGACTGTATGTAATGATGCTGGAAAGCACTTTGGTCGATGGCAGTTGTTTTATATGTGCTATTGAAATAAAATTTGTATTGTAAAGTCCACCAGACTTTGACCGTAACGGGAGCCACTCGCATGCAACATGCAATAAGAGGCATTTCTTGTTCTTATTTCTGTTCAGTTTCTTTCCAGTATGTTCCATCCTAATGCAGCGCTGTGCTCGCATACTGTTTCGTGTGCAATAAGAGAGTATGTTCACTTACATCTCTCACGCTGGGTGATGCAGAGCAATTGAAGCCAGGAAAGTCAACCAGCTTCGACACATCGTAAGAGATCTTTTGGCTGTGGTTATTTTCATCTCCATCGTTCGATCCTTGCAAAGAAAGGTAAAGAGTCGATGGCGGAACACTTAAAACACCATCCTTCTTGAATCACGCTTATGACAGGTGAAGATCTTGAACAAAGCCTTACATAGGAAAACCCTTAGTAGGAATCTCCCTACAATTAAGGGATCTGAGAAACGAAACACTGGCTCTTACCATCGTAGAGCGTCAGGCCGGAGTTTTCCATCTCTGCCTCTTTTAACCAGCCAGGAGGGTAGCCGAGCTCTCTCATGCGATAGATGAACGGAGGAAGAGTGTTTGTAGTGATCCCAAGAGCATCGAGGAGATCTTGACTACACGGAGACAATATAAAACACACTTCATCTGAGTTGATTCTCATAAAAATGACACTTATATTACCAAATTAAAATAATGGTGGAAAGACAAAATCAGCGCTAGAGTCAAAATTGTGAAATGTGTCCCTGGAGCACAAAAGCAGTGTTAAGTCGCTGGGGTATATTTGTAGCAATAGCCAACAATACATTGTATGGGTCAAAATTATACATTTTTCTTTTATGCCAAAAATCATTAGGATATTAAGTAAAGATCATGTTCCATGAAGATATTTTGTAAATGTCCTACCGTAAATATATCAAAACTTAATTTTTGATTAGTAATATGCATAGCTAAGAACTTCATTTGGACAACTTTAAAATTGATTTTCTCAATATTTAGATTTTTTAGCACCCTCAGATTCCAG
>NW_015639873.1:27565-30256 GCF_001515625.1 Sinocyclocheilus rhinocerous
CACAGGTAGTTCCAAGTCAGTTTAATCACCGTTCCATATTAATGCGCTGCTTTAAGTACTGCACACGATTACACACACACACACAAAGAGACACAGACACACACACACAGACACACACACAAAGACACACACACACAGACACACAGAGAGAGACACACACACACACACACACACACACAGAGAGACACACACACACACACACAAAAACAGAGACACACAAGACACACACAGAGACAGACAAACAGACAGACACACACTGACACACAGAGAGACACACAGACAAAAACAGAGACACACAGACACACACAGAGACAGACACACACAAACCTGGAAATGATGTTGTTTCCATAATTAATTTGACAAAGTGGCCCATCGATTTTGGAATCTTCTATTTTTATCCCCCTGGAATACAAATGACCTTTGATAGTCAATAAATGTGAATGAATGGCCAGTTTAAACACATACTGACATAAGCTCACTCTTTACTCACGCAGGACGACTTAATATGTTCAACTTTCTCTTCAGCTCCTCATGTGCATCATCATTAAGGCTCAATATAAAGACAGAGACAAACAGTGAATACAATCAAAACAAACGTCACACTTGGGAGCTGAGCATACCATCAGTCAGGTTTGGTGTTTCTGATCATTAGAAACAGATGACACTAAAGCTCTTTTAACCCTCGTCTCTTTCTCCTGTACATGTCTGAGATCATTTGCAGAATGTGAAAGGTTGTTGTTTCAGTATGCTTTTTTTTTTTTTTTTTGCAGATAAAAACATAACAAAATAGCATAACAAGAGTTATAATATGGATTAAAGACCATAAAAAATGAACAAATTCTGTGCTACCGGTGCAAACCGAATCCTATTTCTATCGCAACTCAACTGATCTACGCATGTCTCTGCACGGGCTTCTGGGCTTTATGGGTCGCGTGACTGTCTGTAAGGATATTCTCCGCCTTCAGACGCGCGGCTGTTTCTCCGCACGCTTCTACTGTCTCCCGCAGCCCGCGCTCCGACGCGTTCTCCCCGAACTGCTCGAACAGCTCGCTGTCTCCAAACTCCACCGCGGCCATGTTTGACGAGCGCAGCGTAGACCCGAAGGACAAATCCTGCGACGCGCTGACGCGTGACCGCTGATTGGCTCGGAGACCGGAACCCGGAAGTAACGTCCGTTTAAACATGTAAACAAACACTTCATAGCTAAAGCGGTCTGATTCACCGTTCCTCCTGAGCAGTTCATTTTAATTTTCCAAAAGGATAAATCACTGCGGGTTCTTGTTTCCCTTGTCTTGATTGTTAATAAATTAAATGCATCTATTAATGTGTAATAATAATAATCTGTAGTTTATTATTGTTCATAATCAATCTTTTTCCTAATAATTTTAACCCTCTGGTGTTTTTTCGGTCATTTTAGATTTTAAAAATCGCTACTTCATCGGAATGTTACGAAACTTGATTACTTTTGTGACCGCAGATAAATAAATAAAATCGTGGACTTGATTCGAAAAAGCTAAATGGTCCTGAAAAATTGTCACACTTGTGTTGTTCACGGTCAAAAATGGCCGCCATTGGAAATTAATGGGAAATAGAAATACACAGAAATACCGTTTCTGTGAGTGTGTGTACAATCTACAGGTTTTTGCAAATACATGAAATAAAAACAGTAATTTAGCCACAGTGCTGTAAAAACACAGACACAAAGGAAGGGGTTACACTATAAAACATCAAGAGAATAAAACAGGCTCATGCACTCAAACACACACACACACACTCACAGATACACACTCACACACACACACACACACACTCACACACACACACACACACTCACTCACAGACACACACACACACTCATACTCGAGAGAGACACACACACGCACACACACATACAGAACACTATTATACACACACAAATGAACTGGTGTGTGTTACAATATGGCAAAATTGAACCAGAAGTCTCAAATACGAGGTTAAAATCAAAATTGATTTTGTTACATTTTTTGTTGAACTCTGTGGTCGGTTGCATGAACCACTTAGACTAGTCTTAAAAACTTAGTCATCTAATTATTTTTCTTTAAGACTGGTCATAACTTTTTTAAAGTCAGCTATAAAAATGGAGAATGGTCTAATTTGAATCCAAAAAGTAGGACTGATTAGTTCTTAAGACACAGTCTTAATTAACATAGCGGCTATGTTTATGCAACTGGCCCCTGATGATATGTGTGATAAAATGGATTTCTTTGTGTTCAGGTTTGACTGTAGTACAATTAATGCAAAAATATTTCAAAACCAACATTTCAACCAAAAGAAAAAAAAAAAACCTTTACAAAAAGTTGTCTTTGAGAATGTCTAAATATAAATCCAAATCCACAAAAATAAGTATTTATGTCTAAAAACAACTCTTTTGTATAGAGCTTTTGTATAGAGCTTTTTGTAACATGACTCTCCGACGGAATTTCAGAAGTTTTTCTTTTTTTTACTCCCACCAGATGGCAATAATCTGCCTTCACAAAGTGGATTTTAAAGGCATTGTCTACATTTTAACATGAAATACTGCCATAATTGAAAAGTAATATAAGATTATTAGAAAAAAAAAAAGTATTATTCTCAATGGGAAAAATTGATCATAATTATTGCATAAATATTAAATAGTACCATGAAATTCTCTCAAAATACAAAAGAAAAAAT
>NW_015639873.1:30697-47401 GCF_001515625.1 Sinocyclocheilus rhinocerous
CACTCACTCACACACACACACACACACACACTCACTCACTCACTCACTCACTCACTCACTCACTCACTCACTCACTCACTCACTCACTCACTCACTCACTCACTCACTCACTCACTCACTCACTCACTCACTCACTCACTCACTCACTCACACACACACAGAGAGAGACACACACACGCACACACACATACAGAACACTATTATACACACACAAATGAACTGGTGTGTGTTACAATATGGCAAAATTGAACCAGAAGTCTCAAATACGAGGTTAAAATCAAAATTGATTTTGTTACATTTTTTGTTGAACTCTGTGGTCGGTTGCATGAACCACTTAGACTAGTCTTAAAAACTTAGTCATCTAATTATTTTTCTTTAAGACTGGTCATAACTTTTTTAAAGTCAGCTATAAAAATGGAGAATGGTCTAATTTGAATCCAAAAAGTAGGACTGATTAGTTCTTAAGACACAGTCTTAATTAACATAGCGGCTATGTTTATGCAACTGGCCCCTGATGATATGTGTGATAAAATGGATTTCTTTGTGTTCAGGTTTGACTGTAGTACAATTAATGCAAAAATATTTCAAAACCAACATTTCAACCAAAAGAAAAAAAAAAAACCTTTACAAAAAGTTGTCTTTGAGAATGTCTAAATATAAATCCAAATCCACAAAAATAAGTATTTATGTCTAAAAACAACTCTTTTGTATAGAGCTTTTGTATAGAGCTTTTTGTAACATGACTCTCCGACGGAATTTCAGAAGTTTTTCTTTTTTTTACTCCCACCAGATGGCAATAATCTGCCTTCACAAAGTGGATTTTAAAGGCATTGTCTACATTTTAACATGAAATACTGCCATAATTGAAAAGTAATATAAGATTATTAGAAAAAAAAAAAGTATTATTCTCAATGGGAAAAATTGATCATAATTATTGCATAAATATTAAATAGTACCATGAAATTCTCTCAAAATACAAAAGAAAAAATGTTATTGAACAAAAATGTATTACATTGATTTTACTAAAAATAAATTTCAAATAAGAAAAGCAAATAAGCATACTTAGATGTAGGTCATACATTACGTGTCAAGAAGGTGGCAGTTTTGTAAGTTAATAGCCTGAAAGCACAAATTATTCCAAATAAATAGTTTCTTTTATGTCATTTCCACAGCTAGCTGTTGACAAATGTAGTGCTTGGTTCTAAAAGGAATATAAAGAGAGCACTCTCATGATTTTAGGCCAACCTGTTAAGAAGTTAAGCAGCTTGGATGAAAGTTTGTGTGCCGATGATCTGAAGCCCATATATAGGAGCTGGAAATGGTTATGATGCAGCTGGATTAGTAAACCGTTTCCAGGACCTCCAAATGAATGGCAATGCCTCTGCTGCTGGATTTGAAAGAAGGATGATAAACCTGTCCAACTCAGTTTCTGCGTAGCTTCATGTGAAAATGTTATTGAACAAAAATGTATTACATTGATTTTACTAAAAATAAATTTCAAATAAGAAAAGCAAATAAGCATACTTAGATGTAGGTCATACATTACGTGTCAGAAGGTGGCAGTTTTGTAGGTTAATAGCCTTAAAGCACAAATTATTCCAAAGAAATAGTTTCTTTTATGTCATTTCCACAGCTAGCTGTTGACAAATGTAGTGCTTGGTTCTAAAAGGAATATAAAGAGAGCACTCTCATGATTTTAGGCCAACCTGTTAAGAAGTTAAGCAGCTTGGATGAAAGTTTGTGTGCCGATGATCTGAAGCCCATATATAGGAGCTGGAAATGGTTATGATGCAGCTGGATTAGTAAACCGTTTCCAGGACCTCCAAATGAATGGCAATGCCTCTGCTGCTGGATTTGAAAGAAGGATGATAAACCTGTCCAACTCAGTTTCTGCGTAGCTTCATGTGATTTATATCAGATGGCGTTTTTGCTGCTTCACAGGATTCAACAGGTGGTTCTATCTTACGCGTAAATAAATAGTATTTGGATATGCCAGTTACAAGAAAGATTAGGGATATTACAATATTATATACCAAAGGTAACGGCATAAGTGTAGCTGCTGGCTGTCAGGGCATTCTGTAGCTGTTGTAAAAGACCAGAAAAATAAGTCCAATCAGTCCGTAATATGTCACATGATGTTAAACCAGTGCATTCACAGAAGTTTGAGAGTGGTCCTCTCCATTATGGTTGCATACAATTGCAGAATAATGCATCATGTAGCAACTCACAATGTAGTACGTTAAATGTAACAAATGTTCATAATGTAATATATATTTTTTCAAAATATAATACAACTGTGAACATGTTATTAGAGTTTTGGGGTAATTACTATTTTATGCAAAATGCATTATGAACTCACTTTGTCATGTATTAATTTTAGAATGAAAACAACATATAAGAACATCCTGTATTAATTTTTTAGTCCATTTATAATTAAAAATTGGCTACAAAAAATATTTTTTAAATGATCTTTCATTATTAGTATTAGCATTGTTATATCCTAATAATAATCACAATAATCATTTATATTTAATAGAGGCACTTTGGTTTGAAGAGGATATTTGTCAATTTGATTTTGGATTTTGATTAGAACAAATACTGTCAGGCAACTATACTAAGTGTACAATGTATGGCCTATATACACTAAAATAAAACTCTGGAGTGTACTATATTATAAGCTTAACATGCACTATAGTAAGCTAGCATTTAATGATCAGTCAATTCAGTCAAAGTGTGTATCTTTGGTGTGTAGATGACCTTCCACTGGAACACTCATAACAACCATTTCTAATCATTAATTTTAGTATGCATATTTTCTCAGGTAGTTTAAATTAGATCAGCCTAGGCTTAACTCACCTATTAAGAATCGCAAAATCGTAAGATCACAGTAATGCAAGCTAGTACAAGGACTAGGCAAACACTGTTAATAGTGGCTACATTTTGGAATTTTCAACCTGCTGCCTTGACACACCTCCCACGTCTTTTTTTTTTTTTTTTTTCAAAAGTGTTTAACTGTTTAGAAGCCGATCTCTTAGAAGTGGTAAACTTTTTCCAAACTCCCTGAAAACTGCAGTTGTTAAGCCCCTCCTGAAAAAGAGCAATCTGGATAACACCATATGAGCAACTGTAGACCGATATCAAATCTTCCTTTAATAGGCAAGATCGTTGAAAATGCCGTTTTCAAAATCGTAAGATTTTAAGAAGCTAAAGAAGCTGAAAAGCTTCTTAAACTCAAATGGATACCTAGACAATTTTCAGTCTGGTTTCCGACCGCATCACAGCACAGAGACAGCGCTCATAAAGATAATAAATGATATTCGCTTAAATGATCATAACATATTTCTAAAAAAGACTGGAAAACTGGGTGGACGACCATTACATGTGGAGTCCCTCAAGGCTCAGTTCTGGGACCACTCTTGTTTAGCCTGTATATGCTCCCACTAAGTCAAATAATGAGAAGAAACCAAATTGCCTATCACAGCTATGCAGATGACACCCAGATTTACCTAGCCTTATCTCCAAATGACTACAGCCCCATTGACTCCCTCTGCCAATGCATTGATGAAATTAACAGTTGGATGTGCGAGAACTTTCTTCAGTTAAACAAGGAAAAAACTGAAGTCATTGCATTTGGAAACAAAGATGAAGTTCTCAAGGTGAATGCATACCTTGACTCTAGGGGTCTAACAACTAAAAATAAAGTCAGGAATCTTGGTGTGATTCTGGAGACAGACCTTAGTTTCAGTAGTCATGTCAAAGCAGTAACTAAATCAGCATACTCATCCAGAACGCTGCTGCCAGAATTCTGACTAGAACCAGAAAATCTGAGCATATTACACCAGTCCTCAGGTCCTTACACTGGCTTCCAGTTATATTTAGGATTGATTTTAAAGTACTTTTACTCGTTTATAAATCACTCAATGGCCTAGGACCTAAATACATAGCAGATATGTTCACTGAATATAAACCTAACAGACCACTCAGCACTCCCAGCAAGAGGAACTAATATGTTTTCACGTTTGCTTGGGCTGAACACATGGCTACAAAGAATCTGCAGCTTAAAAGGAGTCAATTTCATCGATAACTTCAATCTTTTCTGGGGCCATAGACAACTGTTTAAACTGGATGGCCTCCACCTAAACAAACTTGGTGCAAGAGTGCTAAAGGACAACATCTACTTCTCCATCCGTCATCCTTCAGTAGTGTGTGCCAAACTACTCAACCTGAATGGCACACACACACCTGGACAGAGTATGAGTGACCACAGGACTTCATATCAGCTTCCGAGTCATCATGTGGTTGACACATCCCACAAGGACACTGATAACACCACGCAGCCACAACAAGCACTGCTCATGGACACCATCCCGGCTGAGCCCTTCCCACAGAGCTCATCACAGACAGACTGTGACGTATCAGAACAGCTCCAAGACTCAGCACCCAAGGACGACTTTCTGGAAAACAGCCAGGGAAGCCAGGACAACATATCACAGCCACCGGAAACAACAGAGCTAGAGCCCCGCTCACCAGACACATTATTCCTCTCTCCAACATCTCCACTTCTAAGCTTCTCACAGAAAATGGAGGAACTGGTTTATGCTGGGACCAGACTCTCCCACTCTTTTGCTGCAAGCCCCCAGATATCAACTAAAAAACGGCGGGCCCCACAACCACCAAAGCCTGTGGGCCCAGCTCGTCTTCCTCCTCCTGTGAGAGCTCTCCGGCCGCTGCCACAGCGCCAGGGCCCAAACCCTCCATCTGCTGTAGGTGAACCAAAAACAACTGATAGCAGCTCTCAGTGATATGTGTCGGGTCCCCGCTATAATAGCAGCAACATTCACAAATGTTTACAGAACAAGCGGGAACCCAGTGTGCCTGTAGTTTTCTCTATTTCTGTTTTATCACGTGATAGAAAGTCTAAGGCCTTCTTAAGCCGTACGGCTGACTTATCTAATCTGCGGCCTGTTATGCATCAAACTAATATTGCTGTTGAGACAAAATGCAATGCCATCAAGTTAGCATTTTTAAACATTCGCTCACTAAAAAATAAATCATTTCTAATCAATGACTTAATAACCACAAACAACCTGGATTTTATGTTTCTAAACGAAACATGGCTAGAAGACAGCTGTAGTGCAACGGTCCTCAATGAAACAGCCCCTCCTAACTTTACTTTCATGAGTGTTTGCAGGACTGTTAGGAGAGGTGGAGGTGTAGCTGCTCTATTTAAAGATGTCTATCAATGCAAGCAAGTGTCATTTGGTCAGTACTTGTCTTTTGAATATCTAGGGATTGTGTTGAAAGGTGCTCCACGCATTCTGTTTATTATTATTTACAGGCCTCCAAAATACTCTCCAGCCTTTGCTGAAGAGTTCACAGAAATGCTATCAATGATTTCCTCAGAGTTTGACTGTTTTGCTATTGCAGGGGATTTTAATATTCACATAGATAATGCAGAAAACAAAACTACAAAAGAAATTATAACTGTTTTAAACACTTTTGACCTGATTCAGCATGTGCATGAACCCACACACAATCGTGGACATACTCTAGATTTAATCATCAGTAGAGGTCTAAACATTTCATCCATTGTTATTAAGGACGTAGCACTATCTGATCACTTCTGTATTTTCTTTAATATATTGATCTCTGTTACCACTGAATCTAGATCTGTCTCTGTCAGAAAGAGATGCATTAACGAAAACACTAGTGTGCTATTTATGGAGGCTATATCTTTAACACCAAGCATTTCTGCAGACTCTGTTGATCTTCTCCTTGATTCCTTTAACTCAAAAGTTAAGAATGTTATTGATGACATTGCTCCTTTGAAAGTCAGCAAGAAGACTGGCAGACAGAAATCAGCTTGGAGAAAATCAACAGCAGTTCAGAGTATGAAAAGACAATGCAGAAAAGCTGAGCGGATGTGGCGGAAGACGAAACTTGAAATCCACTATAGCATATATAAAGATAGCCTTCGTGCTTTCAATGTGGAACTAGGCAAAGCTAGACAGTCATTCTTCTCAAACCTTATAAACAGTAACTTAAACAACACTCGCACTCTTTTTGCTACTGTTGAGAGACTGACAAACCCCCCAAGTCAGATTGCCAGTGAAATGCTCTCCGACAGCAAATGCAATGAGTTTGCTTCCTTCTTTTCTGAGAAGATCAATAATATCAGGAAGGCGATTAGCACATCCCCAAGTTATGCAGAGGTTAGACAGATTCGACCACAATATCAAAAAGAAGATACTATGTCTGCTTTTGAAGAAATTGATAGCAAAATTTTGGAAGAAATAGTACAGCACCTTAAATCGTCAACCTGCTATCTTGACACACTTCCCACATATTTTTTCAAAAGGGTGCTTAACTGTTTGGAAGCAGATCTCTTAGAAGTGGTGAACGCCTCACTTCTTTCTGGGACTTTTCCAGACTCCCTGAAAACTGCAGTTGTTAAACCCCTTCTGAAAAAGAGCAATCTTGATAACACCATATTGAGCAACTATAGACCAATATCAAACCTTCCTTTTATAGGAAAGATTATTGAAAAGGTAGTCTTTAATCAGCTGAACAAATACTTAAACTCAAATGGATACCTGGACAATTTTCAATCTGGTTTTCGACCGCATCACAGCACAGAGACAGCGCTCATTAAGATAATAAATGATATTCGCTTAAATTCTGAATCTGGCAAAATATCAGTGCTGGTACTACTAGATCTCAGTGCTGCGTTTGACACTGTCGATCATAACATACTACTAGAGAGACTGGAAAACTGGGTCGGGCTTTCTGGGATGGTAATCAAATGGTTCAGGTCATACTTAGAAGGGAGAGGTTATTATGTGAGTATAGGAGAGCATAAGTCTAAGTGGACGTCCATGACATGCGGAGTCCCACAAGGCTCAATTCTTGCACCGCTCTTGTTTAGCCTGTATATGCTCCCACTAAGTCAAATAATGAGAAAGAACCAAATCGCCTATCACAGCTATGCAGATGATACCCAGATTTACCTAGCCTTATCTCCAAATGACTACAGCCCCATTGACTCCCTCTGCCAATGCATTGATGAAATTAACAGTTGGATGTGCGAGAACTTTCTTCAGTTAAACAAGGAAAAAACGTCATTGCATTTGGAAACAAAGATGAAGTTCTCAAGGTGAATGCATACCTTGACTCTAGGGGTCTAACAACTAAAAATCAAGTCAGGAATCTTGGTGTGATTCTGGAGACAGACCTTAGTTTCAGTAGTCATGTCAATGCAGTAACTAAATCAGCATACTATCATCTCAAAAACATTGCAAGAATTTGATGTTTTGTTTCCAGTCAAGACTTGGAGAAACTTGTTCATGCCTTTATCACCAGCAGGGTGGACTATTGTAATGGTCTCCTCACCGGCCTTCCCAGGAAGACCATTAGACAGCTGCAGCTCATCCAGAACGCTGCTGCCAGGATTCTGACTAGAACCAGAAAATCTGAGCGTATTACACCAGTCCTCAGGTCCTTACACTGGCTTCCAGTTGTATTTAGGATTGATTTTAAAGTACTTTTACTCGTTTATAAATCACTCAATGGCCTAGGACCTAAATACATAGCAGATATGTTCACTGAATATAAACCTAACAGACCACTCAGATCATTAGGATCGAGTCAGTTAGAAATACCAAGGGTTCACACAAAACAAGGGGAGTCCGCTTTCAGCTACCAGCTTCCAGAAGAGATCAGATGTGCATATTTAAATCCAGACTCAAAACACATCTGCTTAGCGGTGCATTTACTGAATGATTGCACTATATTTTATCTTTTTTTTTAAATACATTTTAATTATTTTAAATCAACTTCTCTTTTATTGTTGATTATTTTTTAAATGTAAAGCACTTAGAATGTGCTTTACATGAATCTTTCAACGTCAGATTCTTTTAGTAGAAGTATAGTCAAAGATCAAAAATGTATGATCCAATGATGAAATGTATTTTTGTATATTAAATTATTTTATTGTTCTAAACATGAAATGGTGTTGCTCTGTTTTTTTGGTAGAAACTGAAGAAACGTCTGTCATGTTAATTTGCGTCCTTAATATATTTATGTAGTAACAATTTTATTAAAAGCATTACAGCATTCACAATATATCATAGCCCCTGGTACCCTTGGTCACTGATATATCAGGAATCGCTAGCTTTAGACAGTCTCAATACAAACACAGTGAAATATACAATCATGTTTCCCAAAATCCAAACAAAAGCTTTACAATATTAAACACAATTTTCAGAGACCAAGCAACGGTATATGCTTGAGCACTCAACTGTATTTACAGGTGAATTTTCAAAACGAATACAATGACAGATCGGATGAATCATACATGCAAGCTAATGCACCGGCATTCTCTACAAGCACGTACAAATCAGCTTTACAGCGGCAACGTCGGCCAGAATTTACAGAAAAGAGAAGCACGAACACCGAATGTTCAGACAGCATCCATGCCCCTGGAGGAAAACGAGGAGGAGAATCCAAGGCCCATTCCTCTCTGCGTGTGTGTCTGTGAACGGGCCATCTCATACTGAACATCCAGATTGCGGAACATCTCTTCCTGCTGCTGCAAGGTTTTGAGTCCTTCTTCATTAGCAGCTCCTGATGAGCTACCTTCTTCTTCATCCTACGGTGAACACAACAGGGTCATCAGCATCAATTAAAACTATTAAAGGGGTCATATGATGCCCATTTTCCACAAGTTGATATGATTCTTTAGGGTCTTAATGAAAAGTCTGTAACATATTTTGGTTAAAATTTCTCAACGGTAGTGTAAAAACACCCTGTCAAAAACAGCTTTTTTCAGAGCAAGCCGTTTTTGTAGCATTTTCCTTTAAATGTTAATGAGCTCTGCTGACCCCGCCCCTCTCTTCCGAGCTGCTCTCAGAGAATTATAGGGTGGTTGTGTACACACACTGCCAACACACATTTCAGTTCAAACAACTTGTAAAAGTGCATGTAGCATCCTATGACCCCTTTAAAACATCTTTGTTAATTGTAATAAAATATAAATACTTGATGAAAAGCAAACTAAACAAAAATGTTGAAGCACTGAAATTACTAACTGGAAATAAAAACTAAAACTGAAAAATAATAAATAATAAAATAATGACAAAAGCACAAAATCACTAAAAACTAAAAGCCAATTCAAAATATGAATACAAACTATTCTATATAAAAATATTTCTATATTAAAATGAGCGATTTCTCCAGTTCACACATTAAGAGCATTTCGAATGAAAAGTAGAAAAGGAGAACGCTTACTTTGATGCCCATAAGTTTGCGAAATTTCACATTTTGGTCTTTATTGCCAAAACTCAGCTTCTCCCAAAGCTCAGCTGTTTGTGACTTGTCCTACAACACAAACACATATATATTAATGCAGAACATCTTAAGACACACATAAGATTTTAAGGATGTCAAAAGCACTGTTACTAGAATGAGACGCAGCTAGTACTTTGCAAAAGCGAATCACTTATCAATGGCAAAATGAGCACTAAAGATTATTTTTCTGGTGTTATGATTTTTGGTCAGACTGTGCAAAAGTTATAAAAACAGTGTGGTCTATCAAAAAGCTTGGTCTGAAGACGATCAGAGCCAGTTTTGGTAAAAATGGCATGAATCGTCTAGGATGGGTTCACACGATTTTCACCAGAATTTTGTTTATGGCATAAAAAGATGCAAAATTTGTCACGGGGTGCTTCCAACTCAGAACGAGCCCAGAAATGATCGGGAAACATATTTAGCTTGTGTCACGTTTTGAATAAACACAAATGCACAGCTGAGCTGTCGGTGGCGCTAGAGGATTTGAGTTAGAAAATCCAAATTTGCTTTGGTTAATGTTCAGACTATCCTCTATCAGTCTGCCAAATTTCATAACGTTCCCATAAACTGTTCTATGGGCTGCTATAGACTCAAGAACAATTAATCCAAACATATATTAATTACATCATCAGTGACTTGCTAGTCCTCACCCCTTCTTTTTTCCCCTGCCACAACATTTTCCTCTTCTTCTCCTGCTCTGCAAACTTCATTGGGTTCACCGCTGAGGGATTGTAGTAGCTTGGCACAGCAATGCCCGTCTCTGCCAGCGTTTTGGCCTGAAGCGCCGCCATCTGAGCGGCCATTGCGATCTGAGGAGTGACCTGTGTGCCGGACGCGAGCAGCGCTGCAACGTTCAGGCCAGGACTGGGTGCTGCCGCGGCCGTATCGCACAAGAGTGGAGCTGCTTCTGTTGGGAAACCAGCCATATATCAGAGAGATGTAGCGCTGAGCTCAGATGATCTGTGCCAGTTACTTACCTGCTGCTATCTCTTGTTGTTGCCGTTTTTCCAACAACTCTTTTTCTTTCTGTTCTTGAAGCTTCTTTGCTCTCTCCAACCTAAGAGTGAGAGGAGAACATATTCAGTGAAGGTGAAAACTACAAGGCTTCTCATCGACTAGTCAGATCCTTTAGGTGGTTTTCACAGTGGGTGGTTTTGCTGCGGTCCAAATCAGAGCTCCATTAGGGCTGCAGGATATAATAACATTGAAACTTGGCTTGTGTGATTATCGTCTGAGATAATATCATAATTATTGTTATAAAACGGATAGCTCCGGTCCTTGATTCTGATTGGTTGAGCTATGGCTGGGCGATATAGCTAAAAAATGTATCAACGATATAATGTTTCATATCGTTCGGTATCGATAATTATTGACACTTTTTATAACCTTTTTAAAACAAAGAGCAATAGAAAAAAAGGTTTAAATTTAACCAGTGTATTTTTAAATTAACCCAATTTATTGAGACAAACAACAAATATTTTTAGTTTTAACAGTCAAACACACAATAAAAATTAAACAAATATCTAATTTCTAATGTTTTATATGCAGATTAAATAGGTCTTAAGGAAACTTTTGTCTTGTCTCCCGAGGCCACAGGAGGGCGCAATGAGCAAAATAATGCAGCACATTTAAATAGTCAACGCAAGGAAATAAGTCAATAAAAAACCATGCATTACGTCAACATTAAATCATATAAATCAAATATAATTTCGTAAATTGCATAAACAGTTATGAACAAAACAGCATCATGTATTTATGCATTGCTTAATACAAAGAGCCGAATCGCCGATCACACAGACTGCATTTAAAAACATACAAGACGCAGTGAAAAGGAATAAACCTCCACAAATTCGCGACGTGTTTTCTAAAAGTTTAAACTGTTTTAACTTTGCATGGCTACATCTCTTGTGTGAGACGCGAGTGCAGCAGTCGTATTTGTCCGTCTAGAAAATGCGTTGAATATGCGTTCTGTGTGAATGGCTTGGTTTATCAAGATCCACACTGAGCTTCTATATTTCTATAATATTTTGAATGCATAACACAGCAGTCACTGTAAACCACGGCTTCACGGGGCTTATTGCTTTATTTTAACGATTATGCAAGCTGACATTATCGAGCGTCACTCACTTTGCAAAAACTAAACAAAAACCCGTCCTGAAAGTCCAAAAGTCTATATGTGTGCCGAAGCTGATTAGAATGCCACTGTAATTCAAGTTATGAAAGAAAAATATCCCTGTATGGGTTTGTTTTTATATTTATATAGTAGGGATGTAACGATGCACCCGAGCTGGTTGAAAATAGATACAAATTTCAAAATGATACAATCTAGTTTTGATTAAAAACTACTCATGCTGCATTTATGCAATGTCTTTGTTTGGATCGCGATTAAAATACGGTGGTTGCCTCTAACTGTAAATGAAAAGAGCACAGGCAAAGCCTTACGTTTGTTTATTTGAAGAGATTTATTTGTATTTATTTATTTGATTTGGGGTTTGTTTTTAAAGTTCAATTTAGTTTTGTTATTTGACATATTTCAATTTCTCAAAGAAATGTGCAGCATTTTGTCTGAGAAATAATAAAAGGACACCATTTAATTTATAATCTGTCTTAAATCTCAAATTATTGTATCGTGAATTGTATCGCATTGTGAGTTGAGTGAATCGTTACATCCTATTATAGAGTTAAGTAATATGACACCGACAACAGTGCCATTTTCCTAAATATGAGCACGAGAGCGTGATCACAAATGCGATATTAATTTTATACAACAGTTCAGCAAACAAGAAGTCAATATTGAGTGAGTTACATTTTAGACACAATAGTGTCTCTTTTTTTCTGTTTCACCAATGAAAATAGTTCCAAACAAAGCCGGAGCAGATCTGTGCGTCTCCGAGCAACACACAACTGTGCTTCGTTCCTGAATGAATCTGTTTTTGAACAAATCATTTGAGTCAATGATTCAAAGATCCATTCATAAAGACATGCTTGATTTCTAAATGAATCAGAAGTTTTGAATGAATCGTTTGAATGGACGATTCAATGATTCACTCATTAAGACAGAGACTTGCTGCCACCTACTGGCGGTTTTAGTGTAATTTATCCATGACAGGCCTAAACCAGCCAAAATACCAGCACAAAAACACACTCAACAAAATATTGTTAAATTACAGTTATCAGGGAAATTTTTTTTTAAAAATCACGTTTTTTTTCCTTCTCAATATTGCACACTCCTAACTGAAACTGCGATGCGTTTAGTGTGATTGTCAAATCATGCAGGCTGTGATGTGTCTATATGGCATGTTCAAATCTGCTATAGATTTACTCAACTAAAATGCTATGATATTCAGTCGACTAAAACTGGAAATTCAGATGACTAGAACTAACAAGCAAAAGAGTGTAGCTAAAACTAAACCAAAATTTGCAGTCAAAATGAACTCGCTGCTGTTCTATAGAGTGTAAATCATATGTTTTGTACTTCTGGGAAACAGACGGCGCTCTACCTTCTGGCCAAAGCCTCCTGAGCATCCATGGCTGTGTTTCTGCCCCTGAAGGTCACCGGGCTCGCTGACCGACTCAGACTTTTTCTCCGTGCTTTCTCTGTCCTCTTCTTCTTCTTCTCCCTAGACAAAATTACACCATCTCACAGTCTTAGCACAAACCCGCATTTTCCTGCAAAATCCCAAACACACAGTCTTGCTCCAACCTGCTCTTGCTGCGATGTCTGTGTTTGCTTCTGGAGTTTGATCGAGACTTAGCCCGTCTCTTCTTGTCTCGACTGCGCGAGCGAGACCTTCTTTTGTCCAGGTTTCGATTGTGATGTCGCCTACAGTAAAATATAATTTGACATCTAAGCACACTAAACCTTGCCATACTCACTTGTTGCATGAATTCAGACGATTCAAACGAATCAAAGGGAAATACCTTTCCCTCGAGCGTGATCGTGACAGGCTTCTTGGTCTGGAGGACTTCTTGTCTTTCCGGCGACGCCGCTCCTCCATGTCTTTATCTGACGTCTCCAGCTGCTCCTCTGATCCGCTCCGACACCGCAGAGCTTTCTCAGAGGCCTTCTTCCGTGCCTGTTTTAAGAAGAATTGGTCTCTTTCAGGAAAATAGTGCAATAAAGAGAGTTAGTAAGTTGGTTTGAGCACAAACTAATTTAAAAAATAATAAAAAATAATTCTGACAAGAAAAACTGTTTTTAAAAAACCCTATGCCAACTTCCACCACCATCCGAGTGCATCGTGTACAGTTACATTTAACACAAATGAGCACATTTAACCAACACATTTACACCCAGTTCACTACCCCAAAAAAGAAAAAAAGGCCTTGTCCCATTCAAGAACAGAACACCCACATCGAACGACTGATGAATAAAATAAACTGTTAAATATGCTGTATTATTGAGTTGGGTTCATGCTAGTGAGTGATAATATCCTACACGTCTGAGACGATTTCTGTTCCAATATTGCACTCTGTGTTGCATGCAAGTGAGAGCTAATAAAACTAACAAAATAAAATGACATGTATTAAGTGAGTTTAGGTGTAACGCATTTGTTTCTGCATAAAATGTTTTCTTTTGAGAAATGCAAAGGTAATACTGCCATACAAATGCAAAACGCTGTAACAACACCAACCGAAAATGGCTGTAAATTTACAATTTAAAAACAAGTGTAATCACCGTGTTTAGGCTTGTAGGGCAGAACAGGTTAACAAAGCATTAAATAATAATACATTATGAATAAAGCAATCTGTCGTTAAACACAACAAAGTGGCATGATTCTTGTGAAAATGAACGGGAAACTCACGGTCACTGCGTACAATGCCCTAATGACCTTCCAGCCAATTATTAAGACCAAACTAATACATTTCTGAAAAATACTCTTGGTGTGCGCAACGCTACGGTTTTAAACGGACTTCAACACTGTGCAAATCTGCATGCATTCACATCGGAAACAGCTAGTGCTGGGCGGTATGACCAAAAATTTATATCACGGTATTTTTCTAAATTATACCGGTTTCACGGTACATGACAGTATTTCTTTTTCTCATGCATGACCGGGTGTTAACCATATTTTCTACTGATTGAGAGGAAATACTGCAGTATATTGACTTAGAATGCCCATATCATAACAAAAATAAACACCGGTATGAACCAGTATACCGCCCAGCACTAGAAACAGCCACTCATTTTTAATTGCAATTCTGCAAAAAAAAGCAGTAACTGGGGTTGTGAGACAAAAAGATATCGTTTAATAGGCAAATAAGTTTAAATGACTGATAGTTACCTGTCCAGGTAGTAGGCATATAATTTTGCTATCTGTCAGCAGCGTCTTCTGTTCAGAGAGTCTCTTCGTGCATTAGCACGCTGAGTATAATTTATTATAGAAAAGTTATCATACGATCTAAAATACAGGACGTTAAAAAAGCTCCCAAACAGACATTTCTCTCCATCTGTAATCAATATTAATAAACTTAATATTGCATGCACTTGTGAGTATATCTCAGTGCTTTTCCTCTCAGTCTGGCATCTCACTCCTTCTGTCTAAGCTGCATACTTACCAGCACTAAAACTAGCAATGCCAGCTGTAAAACTACTGATGATGTGACCAGTTTAATTTAGGTCTACATGACATCAATGGACTAAAATTAGTTACCTCTTTGCTTCTGCTGTGGCTGCGTCTGTGCCTCTTGTCTCCTAGAAGACCAAAACATACGAATTAATTATTGTGTAGACGTTGTTTAAGGCTTGTCAAGTGACTGTTTACATATTTGGAAAACAAGAATACTGAGGAAGACATTATTTCGCGATGCTTTTAGTAATGAGAACGACTGCGACATGCCATTCTTTATGAACCCGGTTTACCTGACTTCCGCTTCCGGGCGGGCGATCGTGATCTGGAGCGATGCTTCGAGTTCCGCCGCCGCTCTTCATCTGAGAGCAGAGCCTCCTGCAGCCCGGCCTCAGGTGCCTGATGGGACACAATCACAGAGCCACAATAATTCAAGAGTATTACAGCCCTCGCTGATTATTATCGAGTGTTAGCCGCTAGCCTGCTAATCTGAAGATAGCAGGTTTGTTGTTCGCTCAGAGCGGGCTGACTGTTATCCGCCATTCTCCGAGCGCAGAACTACTGTGTGGGGAATTACATGCTTCTGTCGAATATAATCCAGCCCCAAACAATAATCAAACAGAAATACTTGCCGCCATGTCGAGAGTAAAGAAAGGAGCTCTCTGTGGTGCGTAGCAGAACGCTCCTGTCAGCCGTTTCTCCTGCGACGGAACAATGCCCGGATGTTCTTCTTCTCCTCCTGATTCTCGCGGGAAGCTGCAGCCGCACAGCGCCCCCTGCGGCCGGGCGGACTGACTGAACCCCACTGTATCTCATCAGTGATTGTAACACATTTACAACCCAAATAAAGAACAGTATCAGTTAAGCTGAGTACATTTAATGTCCATTATACCCCCCCCTTTTTTTTTATTTATTTATTTTTTTTTTACAAAAATCACATTTTATACTTTAAGGAAGAGCAGTTATCATCAGTGCTGGGAAGGTTACTTTAGAAATGTAACAGGTTACAGATTACAAATTACCCTATTTAAAATGTACGGTAATAATAAGTAGTGTAACTATTTCTGTTACTTTATTAAAGTAATGTAACTGATTACATTTGATTACTTTCTGATTGCTTTTCTGCATTTCTAACGAATGTTTTCAACCTAATCATTTCACAGTAGTAGCCTACTCAACACTGATTACTGTCAGACTTTCAGAATCCTTCATCACTTGAATTAAGATTATAATAATGATTTATTAAAGTACAGCCACCATCGTTCTGAGGTTAAATACAGATTAAAATCATAATAAGATATAGTTTAATAGCTATGATACTGTTTTTGAAATCAAATCTTTGCATAGCTATGACGGGAAACACTGGCATCTAACCATGCCTTGGAAAAACAGTTCATCTGAAAAAATAAAGCTATAAAATAAAGTTATTGAATAAGCATGTGTCCTATTCTCTGTCCTAAACTCCTGAAACATTGCTGTGAAACATTTGGGGAAAGAAATCAATTAAATGTGTGTGTGTGAGTGTGTGCGTGCGTGTGTGTGTGTGTGTGTGAGTGTGTGAGTGAGTGAGTGAGTGAGTGAGTGAGTGAGTGAGTGAGTGAGTGAGTGAGTGAGTGAGTGAGTGAGTGAGTGAGTGAGTGAGTGAGTGAGTGAGTGAGTGAGTGAGTGAGTGAGTGAGTGAGTGAGTGAGTGAGTGAGTGAGTGAGTGAGTGAGTGAGTGAGTGAGTGAGTGAGTGAGTGAGTGTGTGTGTGTGTGTGTGAGTGAGTGAGTGAGTGAGTGAGTGAGTGA
>NW_015639873.1:47683-52617 GCF_001515625.1 Sinocyclocheilus rhinocerous
GTGAGTGTGTGTGTGTGTGTGAGAGAGAGTGTGTGTCTGTGAGTGAGTGTGTGTGTGTGTGTGTGAGTGAGTGAGTGTGTGTGTGTGTGTGTGTGTGTGTGTGTGTGAGTGTGTGTGTGTGTGAGAGTGTGTGTGTGTGTGTGTGTGTGTGACTCTGTGTCCACTAATGATGAATTTATGAGAAAATGTTCCTGTTCTGAGAATTTCACATGGATATCTGCCAAAAATATCATTCTTAAAATACTTTTAAAACAATCACTGTACATATGGTATAACAGATAAAATAGCAAATAAATAAATAAAATGTTAATAATAATAATATAGCTGTAAGCGGCGATCATCGGTCCAATGGTGCATGTGGATGGTTAGCGATTCAGTTTAAATGTATCTGATGATGTGGTTTTTACTGCAAAATCCATCTTGAATCTTCAGTGATAGTTGTCACGCTCTCTACAGTGTAGGAGCGAAGGAGCACGGAGAGGAAGGAGATATACGTAGAACATCTTTAATGATCCAAACCAAAGGGGAACACAGAGCAGGCAGGAGACACACGTAGCACACACACCATGGAAGTACAACATGACGTTAACACTGAACAAAGGAAACCAGGAACAGACACCACTACACTGTATATACACAAGACTAAATGAGGGTAATTGACGAGACACACCTGAACCAAATGACTAATCAAACGAGAGGAAGAAACTGGGTCATGGGGACCACATGAGGAGAAAACACAACAAAACAGGAACATAGGTCTGACAACAGTTACGCTTTGATGAAGCGAAGTCTTTGAAGAAACGAGAAAAACGACTTCTGATAAATCACGCCCTCTTAAAGAGGTCAAAAAAACCCTCTGTCATCTTTTGATGCGATCGGAAGATATGTGGTGTATGACATTAATAAATTTGGATTTACATGAATTGCGTGTCATAGGATGTCATAGGTCAACAAGCAGATGTTGGTTGCTACTTTGTTTGCATGTTACTTCAGCATGCACTAAGGATTTTAATCATATCATGCAATATATGTCATGCAAAAATACTACACAGAACAAACGGCCATATTACCAATGTCAACATGTTAGAAAACATAAATAAATGAATGGAATAATTCTAGTGCTGCATGCGTGTGTGTGTGTCAGGTCACACCAGAATGTGCTCATGAAAATGTAAACCAATACTAAAATATAGCTGCAAGCAGCGATGGCGGGCCCAAGCTGTCAGTGCAAACGCCACCCCGGAGGCATCAGGTGAACAGTGCACAGCGGGCACATGCATGTACACTAACCGTCTGGCAGTCTGGTTTTAATGGATACGGCAATTAAAGAGTTACCAAAAAGCCCCGGAAGGTTGAAAAAAAAATAAAATAAAAAAATAATAATAATCCCTAGGGGATCAATAGGGCCCGGCGCTTTTCTGGCTTGGGCCCTAATAATTGTGTCTATATAGAAATCAGGATATATTAGATCAATAACATTGTCAGAGGAGTTTACAGTAATATGTTTAATCATGTCTGGCAACTTGACAAATCTGTTTTCAATGTTATTGGGATATATAAATGTTATAGTAACATTTAGTGATCTATAAACATTTGTAAATTAACTATTTTACCAGTGCACCATAATTCAACAAATAAACGTCTGAGCATTTATTCATCCATGCAGGGCTTTTCAGCAGATTAATACAGTGTTTCTGCTCAAAACTCACAGTGTTACAGTGATTGTATTAACATTCTGTTGTGGATTTTGTATATAATATAATGGCACATAAATGTATCGTGTAGCTTTTTAACTACACCGGTTATTATTCTTATAAAAATAGCTGAAAAACATTTGTAAACCATATAATATATTTATTAGCTTCAGTTACATACAGAGACAGAACGCGGGTATCTACCGGTTGAAGGCACTTCGTATCAGATTGCAGAATAATTGGAAAATTAATAAAAATTATTTTATCCAAAAAAAAAAATCAAGTAGTAGTAATACCTTTATTATCCAAACAGCTTTCATTGTCTATAGTCAATGTGTGGTTCATTTATTTTCAAGCTTTTTTTTTTTCATATTGTTTGTGATCTCTTTGTAGATTATACAATGACAGCTATCCAAAAAAAAAAGGTGAATATAAGAGAATGAGTGATCTTGTGGAAATCTGCATGATGTCAGCAAAGGGACTCCACTCTTAAATGATGAAGGTCTTCCCCGATTATACTCAGATCTAGATTATTCAGAAAGAAAACCCCCAGCTCTGTCATTATGTGCAGTTAAAGATGACACAGCGATAGGTTTCCTGTACTGTTGCAACCCTTAAAGTGGATCATGCTGTGAAAAAGAAAAAAAGAGAGAGAGAGAAAGAATCTGGTAGAAATCATGTTATGATAAATTTTTGACAGGTCCTCGTAGTAACTGAAAAAGTGCAATAGACGTATTGCTGCAAGCGTGCAACACTTCAATACAGTGTGCCAAATCTGAAGAGAATCAAAATGATAGAGGCCAAACAATTCCACCAGCACGATCGAATGATCGAAAATCGATACAGCATAGTATCGCGATATTTTCTGCGGTAATACTGTATCGATACACGGACGCCAAGTATCGATCTTTTATTATACTATTTGGTAGAATAATAAAATCAATTTCTTTACAATCCACTAGATGGTGGTGTTGAGTTTTTTCTGGTGAGGTCAGCTGGGTCATCTTCAGCATGCAGTAAGTTTGTAAAGTAAAGAGGGCGGCATCCGGAAAGTTATCAGGAAAGCCCCGTCCCGGATGTATGGACTTACTTCGGATTTGTAAACAAGGAGGGGATGCAAGTAGGGATGCACCGAAAATATAGGCTGCATATAATAATAATATATATATATGGCGCGCCGCGTCAGTGTTCAGCGCCCGGCCTCGTCACTGCGCGGTTTGACGCTCCGCTCAATATTCTGATCTATGAATGTGCGTTCCGCTCGTGTACCACTCATCGGAAAAGCAAAGTTCGCTCAAATAACGCGCTGACGGTAAATTTCTATGCAGTATTGACCTGCTTGTTCTGGTTTGCAGTAGCACTACTGTGCTGTAACCAAGCGGCAACCTCCCGCTCTTTCTCGCATGAAGCCAACACGGAAGTGACTAAAACTGCAATTCATCGACTGGCCGCTAGAGGCTGGCTCCCATAGACTCCCCATGTTAAAATGCCCAACTTTACAGCAGAAAAAAACATGTTTACAGCCTGGTACAAAAAGTGCTTTTGGTCTATATAGGTATTTAGCCCTTCATGACAACTGTGAGGGCGGCGCAGTAGCTTCCACATTATATACAATATTTGGGTGCGGATCACCATTTACAGAATCATTATAGTAACATCTATATAAAATCTAGTGATCACTGGCTAGGCTATAATCATTTCTAACCATAACAACCAGACAAAACGTTAAACGTGAGTGGATACCGTTTTGCAACCAATTTATTTACAATGTTTTTTATCGAGTTACAAGAAAAGATATGAAACTGATTTAATTGCGAATAGTAACTGATATTGACGAACGGCTAAACAGATGCAGAGCACTGTAACTTAATTTGAGCGATCTAAAACAAAGTCAAAGAGCGGTAACTGATGATACTGTGTTCTGCCTTGGTTTCTCTGGGGCTTTTCTCCAAGATACTTATGCACATGATAAAGGAGGTCACGTATGTCCTAAAACTATCAATAACTCATTTCGACCAAAAACGAAGTTATGGTGTTTTGTCTTTGCACGGCAGCACTGCTGTCACTAGCAACTAGCGCCTCAGCTTCACCCACATCATGCATTTTTTCCCATTTTTTGCCGATTATCCGGGAGTGACGCGCGGTGACGCGCTGCCAAGATGGCGGCGGTCGGCTCCGCCCACTTTAGGCTTCAAAAATGCTCTTCTGAACCCTACGAGTGACGTCACGGACACTACGTCCATGTTTTTTTACAGTCTGTGGCTGTAACATGCTGCAGGCTAGTTCAGCTGTACTGGGCAACGCTGCTAAAATAATGCTACCGTCAGTGACGCTATGCTCTGCTCATATGCTCTGATAATAATAGCTTTGTGATGAATCTTGCTCGTTTTGTGGTTTTGTTGAGGAAACCGCTCCCCATTTGTTTTTTGATTGTGGTGTTACCAACAAATTATGGGTTGACTTAAGCACCTATGTTTCTAACCTTACAAATGTGTCCCATACCTTCGTCCTCAAAGATGTTATCTTTTATTATGAAAATCCAAAGCTATTATCTGTTGAATATGTTGTTAATTTTCTTATATTGAATGCAAAATTCTTCATTCATAAGCAAAAATGGCTTAAATCTCCTTTATACATTTATTACAGTGTTTACTAATCTTTCTTAATGTTAGTTAATGAGAATACAGTTGTTCACTGTTAGTTTATAGAGTGCATTAACTGTTAACAAGCACAACTATTTATTTTAATAATGCATTAGTAAATGCTGAAGAACTATTGTTCATTCTTAGTTCATTAACTAAAGTAGTTAACTAATTTTGTAACGTGTTACCAATATTAATGTAAATTCTGTCCATTTTTATTGTGTTACTTTCAGTAAAAGTGTGGTTATTTTATTGGCTTGTGTTTTTTTTAAATTCAGTATCATTAAAATTGAGTTAAATTTAAAAAGTCTTACAAAATTACTTTATATTATTTAATAAAATAATAAATAATCATTACAAAGCATTTTCGGTTTCGGTTTTCGGCCAAGTGCATCCAGAATTTTCGGTTTCCGTTTCGGCCCAGAATTTTCATTTCGGTGCATCCCTAGATGTAAGACTACATGTTTTATTTAATTTAATTTAAATTTAACAGTAATTTACTTTCAAATGCCCCAATTGCTGAAGGGTATGCACAACTTTTTAGTACAATTTCAAGTTGCACTGTTCAAAATACCTGTAGTAGCACAGCAGTGCATAC
>NW_015639873.1:52628-54435 GCF_001515625.1 Sinocyclocheilus rhinocerous
TTTCGGCCCAGAATTTTCATTTCGGTGCATCCCTAGATGTAAGAATACATGTTTTATTTAATTTAAATTAAATTTAACAGTAATTTACTTTTAAATGCCCCAATTGCTGAAGGGTCTGCACAACTTACTTTTTAGTACAATTTCAAGTTGCACTGTTCAAAATAGCACAGCAGTGCATACCTGTTTACATTTAATTAAGGTGGACTAGATTAGACTGTAACACAAATAGTTGTAATACCATAATAACATTTATGACAGGTTTTCATGAAAGTGTCGCATTTTGCACTGCAACAATAAAACTGAAGTGAGATAAACAAACTGAGAAATGTTTCTTTTTAGTTCAAACAGATGTTGTCAAAGTTTTCCTTTGGGGACATAATTTGAAGTTGGAAAAAGGTAATAAATTGCAATATATCGCAATAATATCGTATCGTGACACACGTATCGTGATAATATCGTATCGTGACACAAGTATCGCGATAATATCGTATCGTGACACGAGTATCGTGATAATATCGTATCGTGGGGCCTCTGGTGATTTCCACCCCTGTGGGAAAACCTTAGAAAGGTCTTCTTAGAAATCCAAACATTTACAATCTTACTAACTAACAGCCTCAGCAAACCCCCTAGTTGAGATAAGACTTGTATCCTTCTGCATGATTTCACTATTCGATTCCAAGTTGACATCAGCAAAGTCTGGATTTTGCCACATT
Source organism: Sinocyclocheilus rhinocerous (assembly GCF_001515625.1). Taxonomy (NCBI): domain Eukaryota; kingdom Metazoa; phylum Chordata; class Actinopteri; order Cypriniformes; family Cyprinidae; genus Sinocyclocheilus; species Sinocyclocheilus rhinocerous. Next base: position 53,342 of record NW_015639873.1, read on the forward strand.
TTGCAATTAGACGTGATGTCAGCAATAAACAAGGTGATAAGAGATGCCAGGATAAGAGCGTTCTCATTACATCAGAGCTTTAGCGCTGAATATGTACGAGGATCACAAGCTGTTACATCATCAAGGTTTCTTCCAAGTCTTAAAATTCCACTTTGAAAGTTTTGCACTGACCTTTGAGCAAAGCTCGTGTGTAATGGAGAGTGGAAAAAAGCATGTACCATTTACCAATTTGGAGCATCAAAACCACATCGATTGACAATTTCCTGAAATGAAATTACACTCTGATTCATGGCACAAACCAGAAAAGTGTTCCTTTTAATAATTCCGATATTAGACAGCATATCGTGTATATTTGTACACATTTTCACATACAGTGTGTGCTATTAATTCACATAAAACTTCAAGTAATTTCTTCTCTCTTTAATGAGACGGCTGAGCTTGTTGGTAAAGTTGCCATGGAAAAATAGAATTAAAATTATAAGCACCCATCTTGTCAGCAAAGGCTAACCTGATCATTAATAGGCCTATAACTGAAATTTAATGCGCATGCAGCTCATATTATTACATTGCTTCAAACTGTGGCTCCCTTCCTGGACCTTAATGAGGCAGGATCCGTTTATAATTATAATAAATATAATCATATACACTAAATATTTATATGCATGTATATTTATGCAATACTGCACTACTTTTAGATTTGTTTTTATATATTTTGTCAGAAGGTTGTTCCATAAAAATAAAAAAAAATGTATCTGTTATTTCATATGTCAGGCTTTACAGGGTTAAAGTGAAAAACAATACATTAGAGTGTTTAAAAATGTAATGTTGTTTAATGTTACTATAGCATTATTTTTGCGTCACTTGTAATAACCCTAATTGTTTTTTGCCTATAAAGTCGCTTTTCTGATTAACTTGCATATTTCAACTTTCATGTATAATTATGGTAGATATCTGTATATTTAAGGTATAGCACTTGTATATTATACATTATATCAGTTAATGAAATATACAATTATGAAATCTAAAAATATATGGACACCAAAAAGTTGCTACCTTTAAATTAGTGTAAAGTTAATTAATCAAACAAGCAATTA
>NW_015639873.1:54470-58580 GCF_001515625.1 Sinocyclocheilus rhinocerous
TGTGAATAATTGTGCATCACACATGTAAAGTCCCCTAGCTGATTAGCTGATAAGGGATGAGCAATTGGAGAGCTTAAATATGGCTAAACACATCTACACACATCAAGAAAGCATCTCAACATGGCATACAGAATAGAGCTTTGCACCGCTGGTAAGTCTTGTTTTAAATTTCAACTTCATTTGTAAGGAATGAGACGATGTTAGAGTTCGTGTAGCACTTCCTCATTCTCTCAGCTTCTATGAAAAATAAAATAAACCAGCAGTTAATGATCACTTAGCTTAGATTATTTTAGTTTTTAGATCAAATCCCCTCGGCAAAGTTTCAGCTGTTTTTTTGTATTGTTTGAGGTCTTTTAGCTGAGCGTTTCTCTTGCGTGTGTAGGTTTGCTCCTGCTGCTGTCTTTATTGCACACCGGTCAGTCTGCACATATTGTGGCTGTGCAGCAAATGGCAGAGTTGGGTAAAGATGCATTGACATATCTGGTGAGTATTTAAAAGCCTGTTTCTGCTGTATGAACTAAAAACATTACATTTCCGTTCCGGTTGAGCAATCACCTACTAGTGGGTTGATAAAGAACATTACCCAAGACATATCATATGCAAGAAACACTAGCAGTCTGGAGCCAGGAAATGGCTCAAAACATAACTATTCTTTGGTTTTCTCAACGGTTTATTTCATATGATGGTGTTTTTTCTAAGGGGGAAAATTTCTAAAAAGTGACTGGTTGCTTCTTTTTCAAGGAGAATGCAGCAAAGTCGGCCCTGAGGCATCACACAGGCTCCCACTCAGCTGGATGCATTAAGGAGGCAAAGAAGCACGAACACCTCGACTGCAATCTCATCGCCACGTTCAACTCATACTTGCAGGAGGCAACTAATCTAACGAGGCTCAACAAAGAGCTGTGCAACAAGCTGAAAGCCATCGTACAGAGTGTTGAATATCTAAAGAACCTCAAGTGCAGAGGACATTCAACAACATGTGAGGCAGCCTTTCAAGGCAGTAAGGAAGCTCCTAAGAATTTAGAAAAGCTGAGAAGCCTGCTCGTGCTTTACCTACAGTGGATTGTCAAACCCGTGCAGTGATGGTACTTACTGCTAAACGTGCATCATTGCCATTTCTACAGATGCTTTCACTATTTATTTATTTTTTGCTGGTTCAGTTATTTGTTGCTAGACATTATTTATTGTTCTTGGTTTTATTTATGTATTTATAAAAAGGCATGAGAGGTTTAAAGATTTCAGGTCGGTACCTTTATGCTTGTTTTCAAGCAGTCCCATTTTTGTGCAATCTGACAGATTATGTCAAATATGTGATATTTGTGTATTTAACATTGCAGTAGACATACATGCATATTTATTTGAAATTAAATCGCTCCCTTTCAGTTGAAATCATTGTCCGTTGTATATTCCTTGTTCGTCTGTCAAAAACTCTAAAAACTTTATGTGATGTGCTCAATTTTTTGGTGAAACATAAAAATATTCAGCAAATTTTAAAGCTGTAAAATTACCTTATGAATCAAGAAAATTTAACTCAAGTTAAGGTAACTTAAATAATAAATTATTTAAATAATAAATAATACAAGTACTGTCACAATAATATGTTTATATTTAGTCAGCAACAAATCTCAATGTCAAAGGGCTTACTTTCATGATGAGGTGTAGCTACAATCCCCAGGGTCAAATTGCATCAGCCAAAACTATTTTATCACTTAATAGTGTCCTCTTAATTAAAGACAATTGTTATGCTCTGGAAATGTAAACCCTTTGAGCACAGTACAATCAAGCTTAAACAGCCCACTTTACCTATTTGTTAGTCAAAAACAAATTTCTATTAGAGAGAGAGGGAAAAATAGATAAACATAAATTTAGACAAAATTAACTGTTGGATGTTAGGCTTCAACTTACACTATCACTTAAGTGATATTCAAAGATTTTATTAAGGTATTATCATTATTCATTATTGTGATATTAACAAAGCCACTGAATATTATTTTTTAGAGAAGAGATCTTGTATGAATGATAACCCTGATTTTTTTCCCACAAGTAGGCCTACTCAAGGAAGGATTAAAAACAAACAAACAAACAATAACAAGAAGCTGCCCTGAGTACAGGGCAGACAACAACAACAATAGCATAGAGGGCTGCGCAGAGTAACTACTGTGCAAGGCAGCAAACACACATGAATAGAGGTAGCATAAACATGAATCAGTCACTCACCGACAGCACTTGGGAGGCTAAGGACTGAACGTCCAGCTTGTAAAACCTGGCGAAGGTATTCTGAGAAGACCAGCCGGCTGCAAAGCATTTATCCTGAATAGACATACCTCTCAACCACGCCCAGGAGGAGGCGATAGCTCTTGTTGAGTGGGCCCTAATGTGCAAAGGGCATTCCAAACCTTGGCTCGTATAAGCAGCCGTGATAGCGTCCACAATCCAGTGGGCAAGTCTCTGTCCACCGTAGCACACGAAAAGCTGGTCAGATTGCCGAAAGCTGGCCGAACGGTCAATGTAAATCTTCAAAGCCCTAACGGGGCACACCGAAGTCTGAGCGTCCGCATCAAGCGAGGTCGATGACTCAGAAGACAGGGCAGACAGCGAAACAGTCTGCGCTCTGAAGGGGGTAGATAGTGATTTAGGCACGTAGCCCGGCCTCGGCCGGAGAGTGACGCTGCAGTCGCCGGGTCCGAAGCGAATACAGTCACTGTCCACAGAAAACGCATGTAAATCCCCTATGCGCTTAGCTGAAGCGAGGGCAAGAAGAAGTGCACTTTTGAGAGATAGCTCCTTCATATCAATGGATGTTAAAGGCTCGAATGGTAGCTGTGAAAGAGCTCTTAACACCACCTCTAGGTCTCAGGGCGGGACTGAAGGCGGACGCGCGGGATGCAATCTCCTCGCTCCCTTAAGAAAACTCACCACCAGCGTGTGCCTACCGATTGATTGCCCGCCCAGCAGGGAACGAAACGAGGCAATAGCGGCCACATAGACTATCAGTGTTGATGGTAGAGATCCACTATCCAGTCTGTACTGTAGAAAACACAGAATATCCGACACGCTTGAGACAGCAGATCCTTCCTGATGGGGATCGGCCAGGGCGGCGCAACCAGCAGCTCTGTCAGGCCCGGGAACCAAGGCTGGTTCGGCCAGCTCTGGGCAATGAGTATCACCGAAGCCCCCTCCTCCCTGATCTTGCATAACACCAGTGGCAATATCTTGATTGGAGGAAACGCATACAGCCTGGCTGCCGGCCAGTGCGATGTCAGAGCGTTCCCCTTCCAGCGGGGAGTGAGACAGGGAGAAGAACAGCGGGCAGTGCGCATTCTCGCTCGTGGCGAACAGATCCACCTCCGCTCTCCCGTAGAGGGTCCAAATCATCCGAACCGACTCGGGGTTCAACCTCCACTCTCCTTGAGGAATCCCCTTCCTCGAAAGCATGTCCGCCCCGCGGTTCAGGAGACCGGGGATGTGCGCTGCTCTGATGGAGAGAAAGTGACGGTCCGCCCATAGCAGGAGATTCGCTGCTTGCTTGTACAAAGCCCTGGAACGTACGCCTCCTTGGTGATTTATGTACGAGACCACAGACATGTTGTCGGTGCGAATCAGTACCTGTCGCTGTTCCAGCTGCGGCCGAAAATCCTTTAGAGCTAAGAACACTGCTTCCAGCTCCAAGCGGTTTATGTGCCACCGGCTCTGGGGTTCTGACCACAGCCCCGAAGCCGGCATGCCCTCGCACACTGCTCCCCAGCCGCGAGTCGATGCGTCCGTCGTGACCACAACGCGCGACGTCACCAAGCCCAGGGGAACCCCCCGGCTGAAGAGATCTGGGTTGCGCCACGGCCTCAGAGCTTCGATGCAGCCGCGGGAGACCGCGATGCGCAAACGGCCCAAAGTCCACGCCGTCCAAGGGACTCGAGATTTCAACCATAATTGCAGGGGGCGCATGTGTAGTAAGCCCAGATGACATACCGCTGCAGCAGACGCCATGAGCCCCAGCAGCCTCTGAAATTCCTTCAAGTGAACAGAGCTGCCCAGTCTGAAATGGCGCAGGGAAGACAAAATGGCCGCCGAGCGCTCCCGAGAGAGGCGGGCTCGCATCTCCACTGAGTCGAA
>NW_015639873.1:64598-65606 GCF_001515625.1 Sinocyclocheilus rhinocerous
AGAATGCAGAGCATTCAGCTCCTCTGATATCCCCGAAGCAGCCACACATGAAGGCTCCATAACTCTGGGTTCGGGTGCCACACCGAGCCGCTCACTTGAGACAGCAGATCCTTCCTGATGGGGATCGGCCAGGGCGGTGCCACTAGCAGCTCTGTCAGGTCCGGGAACCAAGGCTGGTTCGGCCAGTTCGGGGCGATGAGTATCACCGAAGCCCCCTCCTCCCTGATCTTGCATAACACCAGTGGCAATATCTTGATTGGAGGAAACGCGTACAGCCTGGCTGCTGGCCAGTGCGATGTCAGAGCGTCCCCTTCCAACGGGGAGTGAGACGGGGAGAAGAACAGCGGGCAGTGCGCATTCTCGCTCGTGGCGAACAGATCGACCTCCGTTCTCCCGTAGCGGGCGCAAATTGTACAAATCATCCGAACCGACTCGGGGTGCAACCTCCACTCTCCTTGAGGAATTCCTTTCCTCGAAAGCATGTCTGCCCCGCGATTCAGGAGACCGGGTATGTGCACTGCTTTGATGGAGAGAAAGTGATGGTCCGCCCATAGCAGGAGATTCGCTGCCTGCTTGTACAGAGCCCTGGAGCGTACGCCTCCTTGGTGATTTATGTACGAGACCACAGACATGTTGTCGGTGCGAATCAGTACATGTCACTGTTCCAGCTGCGGCCGAAAATCCTTTTGAGCTAAGAACACTGCTTCCAGCTCCAAGCGGTTTATGAGCTACCGGCTCTGAGGTTCTGCCACTTCGATGCAGCCGCAGGAGACCGCGATGCGCAAACAGCCCGAAGCCCACGCCGTCCAAGGGTCTCAAGATTTCAGCCCTAACTGCAGCGGGCGCATGTGTAGTAAGCCCAGATGACATACCGCTGAAGCAGACACCATGAGTCCCAGCAGCCTCTGAAATTCCTTCAAGTGAACAGAGCTGCCCAGTCTGAAATGGCGCAGGGAAGACAAAATGGCCGCCGAGCGCTCCCGAGAGAGGCGGGCTCTCATCTCCACC
>NW_015639873.1:68689-69598 GCF_001515625.1 Sinocyclocheilus rhinocerous
GGGCGCATGTGTAGTAAGCCCAGATGACATACCGCTGCAGCAGACGCCATGAGCCCCAGCAGCCTCTGAAATTCCTTCAAGTGAACAGAGCTGCCCAGTCTGAAATGTTGCAGGGAAGACAAAATGTCCACCTTGCGCTCCCGAGAGAGGCGGGCTCGCATCTCCACCGAGTCGAAGCACACTCCCAGATACATTATAGACTGACTCGGGGCGAGAATGCTCTTCTGCAGGTTGACACATAGCCCTAGGGACTCCAAGTGACGAAGCAGCATGTCTATATGGCTGACTAGCGTGTCCCGGGACTGAGCTAAAATCAGCCAATCGTCCAGATAGTTGAGAACGCGCATTCTGCTGGCTCTGAGAGGGGAAAGTGCTGTATCCATGCACTTTGAGAAAGTGCGTGGGGCCAAAGCCAGCCAGAGTATTGGTACACTGTGCCCTCGAAAGCAAACCTCAGAAAGCGTCTGTGATGCGGTGCTATCGGAATGTGCTGTAAAACCTGCTCTCCAGCTCGCTCGGAGGGACTCTCTCTATTGCTCCTTTTTCGAGCAGACTGCATACCTCGTCTCAGAACCAGGGCGTTTCGGGGCAATGTTAGAGACAGCGGCTTTAGTGGCTTGGTCGTTGGAAGCGCCGGCGAGTGCTGCGTGATTATAACCTGTGTGGGCGGTGGCTCTGCACTGCTTTGAGGCGGGGCGAGCGGCACCGCATTTACTGAGTGAGGAGGAAAGAGCTCTTTTTGTGAGAATGTATGCATTTTTATTGAATGAACATCCAACACACAAACCTTCCAACACATGAACTTGTGGCGCTTGGGAGCCGGGCCGCTCGCGCACTCTCCTCCTCTCTTCAGACCGTCAGGACGACGGCTTAGCAGCCGGCGGCGGGCGAGAGTGCCAACGCCGGGCC
>NW_015639873.1:69989-84713 GCF_001515625.1 Sinocyclocheilus rhinocerous
GCTCGCGCACTCTCCTCCTCTCTTCAGACCGTCAGGACGACGGCTTAGCAGCCGGCGGCGGGCGAGAGTCACATCGCGGGCTCCTCCGCTGGCAGTGGTGTTTCCTCCCGGGACCCCACGCCTTCCTCCGGACATCCGGCTCCTGGCGAGGAGCGGTAGCAGACACCGCCGCGGTCGCTGTCCTGGGGATATCCCTCCGTTGGGAAGAGCCAGGTGCCGACGAGGATCAGGATCTCGCCGTCTGCTGCTGGAAAGCGTGCCTTGGCATCACGTGACTCATTGATTTGGTGCGCTTTTGAGCCTCCGCGAATCGCTCAATAATGGACTCCACGGCATCACCGAAAAGGCCGAAGGGAGTCACAGGAGCGTTCAGCAGCACTTTTTATGGTCAGCATCCTTGAGGTCAGCCAGGTTTAACCATAGGTGCCTCTGAAGGACGACCATAAAACCCATGGCCGCTACTTCCTTGTTCCCAAATAGATGGCGGGCTCAGGTCCATCCTCGATCTCAGGCATCAGAACGGTGTGCTGATGAAATGCCCATTCAGGATGCTGACTTAAAAACAGATCCTCGTGCAAATATGCCCCAGGGACTGGTTTTTATTAGTGGATTCGAAAGATGCTTACTTTCAACATGCAGTCCTGCCATTCAGACTGATTTTCCAGAGGATGTTCAGCCTCATATCTCCAACTTGGGTTGGGGAGTACTTTATGAGGGCAGACTGTCATTCGGCTCCTGGTCCAACCTGGAGCAATGCCTGCACATAAACTGCCTCGAGATGATGGTGGTTTGAGATGAAGCCCTAAAAACCTTTCTACCAGCCTTAAAAAGGCACTATGTACTGGTTCACTCGGCCAACATGATGATGGTAGCCTATATAACTCACTAAGGCAGTTCCAGGTCACGCTTCCTTTACAGGATGGCGAGACGCCTCCTCCTATCGGCACAGTACAACCTACTCTCACTGAGGGCAGTTCACGTGCCGGACAGGTTGGACTAAGGAGTGGACATGCTGTCCAGGGGTAATGCAAGAGAATGAAGACTACACCCCCAAACGGTTAAAAAGATTTGGTCTGTCTTCAGGAGGGCAGAGGTGGACCTCTTCAGATGGCTTCCCTCTGGTTGCCCTGCTTCCTCAGGTCATCAGATGGGTCAGGGAAGTTGGGTGCTTAGTCCTCCTGGTGGCCCCACTCTGGAGGAATCAGAGATGATCAATGTGCAGACGTTTACAGCTCCCCACGAATGTACCATTTTGGAGGCTAGAGCCACGTCTACGAGACGCCTCTACGCCCTTAAATGGTCAGGCTTTTCTGATTGGTGTGCAGCATGGAATGAGGACCCGTCCTCTTGTGATGTGTCATCCGTGTTAACCTTTCTGCAAGAGTTGCTGGATAAGGGGTGCACCCCCTTGCTCAAGGTATGCCTGGCAGCCATTGCGGCGAATCATGCTCTCGTGGCTGCCCAGTCAGTCGGCAAAAACGAACTTGTCATTAAGTTTCTGAGGGGAGCTCGGAGATTGATTACACCTCGTCCTCATACTGTGCCGACTTGGGACTTATCCATAGTCCTTAGGACCCTACGGGGCCCACCCTTTGAGCCACTCCAGTGGAGTTTGGGCCTAACGACTGTAGAGTCGTCCTCAAACCAAGACACGGCTATGTGGCCTAAAGTGCTCTCCATACCGTTCAGAGCACAATTTATCACCCTTCAGCCCCATGCCAACAGCTTTTTAGTTGGCCACTGAACTGTATTCTTTTACGTTGTTGTGAATTCTCACAATCAGATTTTTCATTTCCTCCGGTAATTCTTTTTGATGTGGAGCTTTTATGCAGATGTAATGGATCAGACGACTACGAGATTAAAGGCAGATATCGCATGAATCATGCTCATGTGCTTTGTTACTAAAATTGTAAGTAATCTCAGACAGGTCAAGCTAAGAAAGTTACAGAAGAAGCCACATGAGGACAGGAAGGTACTGAGATGGCAATGGGTAACCTTTCCGACGTGTGGTCCGGATCGACTCTACCTCTGTTGTCATGGCCAGAGGAGAACTGGCCCCCGACTGAGCCTGGTTTCTCCCAAGGTTTTTTCTGCCTAAAGTGCTCTCCATACCGTTCAGAGCACAATTTATCACCCTTCTGGCTCTTCCTAACCCCGAGGATGAGCAGGGTCCCAATTCACTCTGCCTGCTCCTAGAGTGTATGTAGAGCAATCTAGCCACTTTCGGCACTAAAGGAGCTCTTTGTATGCTTCGGAGGCCGCTCTAAAGGGCTGCCAGTCACGAAGCAGAGATAGATAGATGCTATATTCCTGGCTTACGCCTCAGTGGGATTACAGTGTCCTATTGGAGTGAGGGCCCACTCCACCAGAGGAATGGCCTCCTCCTGATAAGATTTGTGCGGCAGCTGGCTGGTCTTCGCCGTCTACCTTTGCCCGATTTTATAGCTTGGACGTCCCTGCCCTTCAGGCACGGATTATGTCTGCTTAACTTACCTAATCCCCTGTATTAATGGAGAAAGTCTTATTATGTAGACCCCAGCTTGGTGGCTCGCAGTGTGGCTTTGTTCTGCACTTGCTAATAGCACGGCACTATTGGATGCGTTTACCATAAGCTTATCAATGGGACAGGAGAGACCGTTCGATAGGGAACGCTCCGTTACTAATGTAACTTCAGTTCCTTGAGATAAGGGAACGAGCGTTGTGCAAGCTGCCATGCTATAAGGCATGCAAGTCGATGACTGTCGCTATCAGTTGAAAAATTCTGACGAATGGCGCTCAGAGATGACTAATATAGCAGTCGGCTCCACCCTTTTTGGCAGGCTGAAGCACCATTTGTTTGTGCAGCTACATGAACGTGAACGATCAGGCTTCAGTATCAGAGTAAACAGGAGTTTCAAGCGTATCAACGCAATACTAATTCCCTTATCACAGGGAACCCGAGGTTTTCAGCTGTCCCTCCATTTCAACTGTCTACCCTATTCATCAGACTTCTTTTCACATTCTTTAGCAAAGTTTTATGTCTCAGTTTTGCGCCAAAGAGCAAGCAAATTATCTTCTTTTTCTTGGAGACTGTCTATATTGACGTGATCCTTCATGCTGTCTGAGCTGTCACAGAAACTCTGATTTCCATTGATACACTGTAAAAAAAAATAAGTTGATTCAACTTAAAATAATTTGTAACCTGGCTGCCTTAAAATGTTGTGTTCAATAAGCTAAAAAACATTTGTTGTTTACACATATATTGGAGTTCCTTAAACCTAGAACTGATTTAGAACATGAACACCACCACATCTCAAGAGTCCTTGTGGTTGTGCCACCACTGCTTCCTCCATCTCTCTCAATTCTTAGTTGGAGTATTCTGGTTTGAACAAGTAGGTCAGTGCATAAAATTCAATGTTATCCTCTTTCACATCTAAAACATCAGCCACTGTAACTTTGACGCTGTGAGCTTTAGACGTTGATACTGCTGCTGAAGGTCTGCACACAAGTCCACACTCTCCACTGTAAACAAACAGCGCCAGCTTACGTGTGAGTATGCGACCGTGCATACACGGTCATATACAAGTCATATAAATATACAACAAGCAGTGAAATGTAGGTCTGGTCTACTCAGTAGACTGTGCAATAAAAGAGATAATACAAAGAATAAAATAAATACTTTTTTTTAAATACAAAGGAAATTAATATATATATATATACATATGTATACATAGTTATTAAAACCCGAACTGTCAATGTGCAACGATTGAAACTAGCTAACAGTGTGCTGGGAGGATGACCTGCATAGATCAATATAAAGTGGAGTGTGTTACCGAGTAACCTTTACGGTCCTGTACTGTTGTTTTAACAGTTCTCACTGTGCGCCGGAGTGCGTAACATGCTGCTTTGTAATCAGTCATGTCTCTGGATCGTTCTATCAACCCATGGTTTTCGGTTAAAGAAAGTTTTTATTGTGATGAAGTGTGTTAACTCCTCAACAAGCAGGAAGGTTGCGCTAAAGGTAATGATGTTGTAAATAATGTTCAGTTTCTTGCACAGACCAATCGTTTCGCTTCATAAGACCTCAATACATCGTCAGGAGGCACAGGTATTAATTTGGTCTTGTCTGTGGATGTTTTCAACCCCAGAATCAAACCAAGGAAGACGTTGGTGAAGTAATTGTGTTGGAACAATTTCTGAGCATGGCTAGCCCCTGACATCAGGCCCGGACAGGCCATCGGGAGCACCAGGAGAATTCCCGGTGCCCTGTTTTTTTTTGTTTTTGTTATTATTATTATTAATGTTTTCTATTTACGCCTTCTCAATGTACCAAAGTGATAATTTTCGATTATTTCATTCGATAATAAGTCATAAATCCGGTAGTCTTGACTGGCAGTAAGCTTCCGTCAAACGGTTCCGAACAGAACCGATGCGCGGGACTCGATGAAACAGAGGAAGCGGACAGAAGAAGCAGTGAAATGTAGCAACATCACTGACCTATTCAGGGCTTCAAGTGCAGGTCAGTTTCATCTGTAAATACGCTATAGTTTTGTCTTTATTAACGTAGTTGAGTATTAAACTGCTAGTATCTGTTAGGCTATCAGTAGCACCCCATTATTATCATCATCATTCAGAATACGGTGCTAAAGTACATCAATATCGATTGTAAAGTTACATAAAAAAATTTAGCAGAGACAGATATTCACATGGACTTATTGTACAGGGAGGGACGGAGCTAGAGACAGCAACACACAAATAATATGAGTAACAGGCTCACATAGTGTGTTAGACTTTTTCAACAAATATATTGTATTAATTTTGACATTTAGGCACTTTAGAAATTGTGTTTTAATACCCTACCAGTCAAAAGGTTTTGATCAGTAAGATTATTTATTGTTTTTTAAAGAAGTCAGCAAAAACTGTAATTTCTATTAAAATGTAATTTATTTCTGTGATGCGCAGCTGTATTTTCAGCATCATTACTGCAGTCTTCAGTGTCACATGATCTTCAGAAATCATTATAATATGCTGATTTGCTGCTCAAGAAACATTTATTATTATTAGTATTATGTTGAAAACAGATTAGATTTTTTTCAGGTTTCTTTGATGAACAGAAAGTTCAGAAGAACAGCATTTATCTGAAATAGAAATATTTTGTAACATTATGAATGTCTTTATCATCACTTTTGATCAATTTAAAGCATCCTTGCTGAATAAAAGTAATAATTTCTATAGAAATTTCCCCTAGAAGAAAAAAAAAATACTGACTCCAAGCTTTTGGTATAGTCCATGGGTAATGTTACAAAAGCTTTTTATTTCAGATAAATGCTGATCTTTGGATCTTTTTATTCATCAAATAATCCTGATGTACTCAACTGTTTTAAATATTGATAATAATAATAACAACAAATAAGTTTCTTGACACTGAAGACTCGAGTAATGATGAAAATTCAGCTTTGATCACAGAAATAAATTACGTTTTAAATATATTCCAATCGAAAGCAGTTATTTTAAATAGTAAAAATATTTCACAATATTACTGCTCTTGCTGTACTTTGGATCAAACAAATGCAGGCTTGGTGAGCAGAAGAGACTTCTTTAAAAAACATTTTAAAAAACACTGTTCAAAAACTTTTGACTGGTAGTGAATATTTGAATGAAATATATAGGTTTACTAAATCTAGGGTAAAAGTCATTTTAAGATAAATAACATTCTTTGCTAACAAATTGAAATGAGGTCGACACAGTTAACAGAAACACACCGTTTTCCACGGCCCCAGACTAAGGATTTAGACCTTTTTTATGTGATGGCCATACAAATAATAGGGTTGTCTGTGGTTTCAGATGTTGTTGTGGATGTATAGGCTATATACAGGAAATAAGGGGCCAAAATCGCACCTTTTGGTGTACAACAGCTCGTCGCTGGAACAGGACCCTTAAAAGGACATATTTATTCCTTTTTTTTTTTTTACCCCTAATAGGTAGGCCTACAAATTAGTACCTTAAGGGTACGAATTACTACTCTAAGGTACTAATATGTACGGTGTCAAGCTGTTGTACACCAAAAGGTAAAATTTTGCCCCTTTTTGTTCTGTGTGGCCTGGATGAGTGTGAGATTTCCCGGCCTGAAATTGCGTCCCAGTCTGGCCCTGGCTGACGTGCAAATACGGATTGAAGAACATGACCCAAAAACTGCGTCATTCCGCCTATTTCGTCCAATGCTACTTTGGACCTCTGGCTACTGGCAGGTCCCCTTGAGCCCTCACTCACTCTCAAGATTTGACTACTTTTCACACTCCCTGGGGGCTCTTCCATTTTTCTGTTATGCCTTTTGGTTTACACATGTCTCCGGCTACGTTTCAAAGACTTATGGACCATGTTCTGTTGGGCCTTTGTGATTATTTATAGCTGATCCTGAGAACAACATCTCCATCATTCGAAGAAAGTGTTCCATCGCATTCACGAGGCGGGTTTCACCACCAACTCTTCCAAATGTGCCATAAGCCGAAAAGAAAACAGAGAACCTAGTGTATGTAGTCAGTAATGGTGTCATCAGGCCCCAAAGTCAAAAGATCGAGGCTATTCAAAACTGTCCTCTGCCACATACAAAGACCCAGATCTGATCATTCTTAGGGATGGCAGGTTAGTACAGAAGATCTGTACCTTCTCTACTGGTGTGGCATCTCTGAGCATTTTGATTTGAACGAATTGCCCTAACCAGATCTGCTGGACTAAAGAAGCCAAGCAAGCTTTTCAGGACATGAAGGCTGCCATGTGAAGATTGAGTGATTTATTGCCCTCAATTTGAAGAACCATTTGTATTGCAGCACTTCTGTTCTGTTCACTGAATGAACGAAACCGTTCGAAACCAGAGAATGAAACTATGGAAATGAGTCAGTTAACCAACCGTCAACGCCGTTTTACAACGGGGTCTACAGCTTATACTAAACCTCGGTTTCGTTTAGCTAGAGCAGCAGAAGATGATGAGAGAGAGAGAGAAAAATAGGGTCACTGATGTAGCGCCCTTTTAACTTCTGGCAAGGTCACACCTCCACTTAAAACTTTCAGAGGAAGGTTTACAACCCTTTGCTTGAAAGCTGGCTCATTTGCATGATCAGAGTGGGCAGGCGGTTCATGTCCCTTTACACTCTGATTAATATAACAGGAATACAATGCATGCTACGAGGAGGCCATATGTACACCAATGTGTAGGGCATTAAATGAGGATTAACCCCCAGATAATGTAACCTTATTGGTATCAAGCTTCCTTATCAAGCATGATACAAACAAGGTTACATTATCTGGGGGTTCAATCATGAAGCATGCATAAAACAGTATACAGTACAAAAGACACTATACAAGCCCGTAATAATCATACACACAGTGTCCCGGAGATATGCATGTTCATTCATAGAAGAGTCCCTTTTTATGAGCATTGTGTTTCTTTGCTATGGGGATTGTTCTTGCTTATAGCAGATCCATCACAGCATTAACAACTTTCAAGAGACTGTGAATAGCCTCTAAAGCTTGATTCTATCTGCAGCAATTTTACGGACATGTTAAATATAATTGCAGCAATATACGTCTATGTTATTACATTTTAAAGCATGTGTTTGAAAACAAACCTGGAAAGAGAGGATCTTTGAGGATCTGGGGAGAAGAACAACATTCTTAGTGCATTCCAGTGAATTTCATGGGATATAAGGGTCAAATTTTCGAAATTGAGATTTATGCATCATCTGAAAGCTGAATAAATGAGCTTTCCATTGATGTATGGTTTGTTAGGAGAGGACAATATTTGGAAATCTGGAATCTGAGGGAGCAAAAAAATCTAAATATTGAGAAAATCATCTTTAAAGTTGTCCAAATGAAGTTCTTAGCAATGCATATTACTAATCAAAAATTAAGTTTTGATATATTTACGGTAGGACATTTACAAAATATATTTATGGAACATGATCTTTACTTAATATCCTAATGATTTTTGGCATAAAAGAAAAATCTATAATTTTGACCCATACAATGTAGTGTTGGCTATTGCTACAAATATACCCCAGCGACTTAAGACACCTCAAACACCTTGTATTTAAATGAATGCAAAATCATTTATTTTTATTGGGAACAGCCCACAGTTAGAAAGGTTCATTCAGTTTTTCACCCAAAAAAATGCATAAACAAAATATTGAGCAAATCAGCATTCAGAGCACACTGTGAAAAATAACTTTTCATTTGTAATAATAGATGCAGATGCTACGTCCTTCAGTCCAGACCTGTGGGCCATTTGAAGTGAACTCTGACATTAAGACATCCTCCCAGGAAAAAAATAAAAATGCTATTAAAAGGCCTATCAAATGCTATTAAAAGTATCGTTTTCTACATTATATACCCAAACTGATACCTTAAAACAAAACAAAACAACACAACTATACAGAGAACAACTCACTGGGCTCGTTTCTTCTATAGCTCTACTTGATTTAAGGCACAACAAATGTGCTTTATCATATGACTATAAATATTTGTAACTTTAGCTCATACTTTTTTTACACGTCCATGCATCTATCCACACACTTCAAAAAGCCAGTTTTGATCCTGGTATTTGTTAAGGGGTGCTGCAGTTTTGGGATGAACTGAGGGTGAGGCTCCAGTAAACATTCAGAATAACAGCACTGAATATAGACGACTCCCAAATACACGAAAAAACACCCTGAGAGGTCAAATCTGTAAGTCTAAAGGCAACAGCTCTAGTGAAGCGTAATGAAGTCTGAGAAACACAAAGACATGAGGATGAATGTAAACAAGAGACTGCCTTTGGTTTGCCATTTCAAAATAAATCCACTTTCGGGGGCTTGTTCTTTTCGAGACTGTCCCATTAAGGTAAATGCTAATGAAGTGTCCATCCTGTACATTAGAGGAACATACGAAAGGGGTTTCACCATGTACTGTACTTCGAGATATCAACACAACACTTCTATGAACAGATTTAAAGCAGACAATCAAGCAGTTCTCTTGTATTTCCACCAGTCTGAGTAGAGTTCAATGAGTTCAATCAGTAACAAGAAAGCAGAGTGCAATAAGTGTTGCTGTCAAGGCTCCTTGAAGACTGATATATGGTAAATAAAAACTAAATTCACATTTGTGGCCCTGGAGCACAAAACCAGTCATGAGGGTCAATTTTGTAAAATTGAGATGTGTACATCATCTGAAAGATGAATAAATAAGCTTTCCATTGATGTATGGTTTGTTAGGATATGACAATATTTGGCTGAGATACAACTATTTGAAAATCTGGAATCTGAGGGAGCAAAAAAATCTAAATATTGAGAAAATCATCTTTAAAGTTGTCCAAAACTTAAGACTGCTTTTGTGCTCCAGGGTCACATATTAGATGTCAGAGTGTTGAAACTAATATCCTGAGGAATGTTTTTTTGGGTTGAGAGCAGCCTTTTTAGCTTCCTCAGGCAAAAGTGAGGGATCCGTCAAGATAGAGGTGCTGGTACAGAGCTGTCGTAACGTCCGGAGTACCACTGGAGGACACACACACACACAGTGAACATAATACACAGATAACACACAGCAAAACACTACCAATACATGAACATATTTCTATAATCATTTCACGATCAGTTCTCCTTTATGGTCATGTTTGCCAAAAAAAGAATTTTGGTGTTATGTTTAGTGACAATTTGTGCATGTAAAACATTAAATATTATTGTATTATTTAGCTTATATGCCATACATTCTACATTTTATTAGGAATTTTTCTATTTTGAA
Source organism: Sinocyclocheilus rhinocerous (assembly GCF_001515625.1). Taxonomy (NCBI): domain Eukaryota; kingdom Metazoa; phylum Chordata; class Actinopteri; order Cypriniformes; family Cyprinidae; genus Sinocyclocheilus; species Sinocyclocheilus rhinocerous. The sequence goes on from NW_015639873.1 coordinate 79,740, forward strand.
TGCTTCTTAAATAAAAAGTTAACTTAGCCATATAGAGACCAGTAATATGCATATCACCATGCTCTAAAAAACTTTTACATTTTAAAAATATAATATAAAATACCATTCCAAGTTCCAGTTTAACATGCGTTTAGAAACAAATGGCTTCCTGCATATACATTGTAGTTTGACGTTTAGCCAAACAGACCGAAGCTTCTGTCCAGCAGGGCTGCGCAATATAGACAAAATAATCACATTTCAGTTCTTTCAATGGACACTGAGATTCCGATTATATTTGCAATTTTGGCAAATGTTTTTCCATATTTAAAAATTTTATTTCAGTGTACACATTTCAGAATAAAATAAAATAGTATTGTGCTTGATAAATAAAACTAACATCATGTCTCTAGAACAGACGAGACACAAACTACATTAATAAATGTATAAATATGTCTCAAGTGTAGTAGTCACAGGTATTGTATTATAGTATTGTCAAACTTTGACCATGTTCTTACGCATCTGAGATATAAATAACTAAAAAATAACTCTCTTCAGTTCACCATAAAGTAACTCAAATATTACTCTCTTTTTTTGATTCACAAATCTTTATCAACCCTCCGAAGATATTAGGCTGCTGTCACTTTAAGACCTAATGCACGGATCCAGTACACTGATACACATCTGAATTAAAATATAATTGCACAGCCCTGCTGTCCATTCAAAGAAAGATGAATTCTCAGCTTCCAGTTGCTGATATTTTAATGAAATGAAACGGAGAACTCACTAGGCCGGAGGACTGGCAGGGCGCAGTAGCGATCCAGCCACTGCATGGTGGTTTCACACAGCTCTGTGCTGTTGGTGGTCGACACCGTTGCCTTGAAGGACTCAAACAGAGGATGAATAATGACGCTGAACTGAGAGAGGAGTGTTAAAGAAAATCACACGCTTGTGGAGTCCAGTCTAATACACAGGACGATGAATAGGCCGAACAGTGTTGGGTAAATTATAAAAATTAAACCAATAAACAAACTACAGTAATGATGCTATTGTATTGATTTATTTTACAACTAAAATTACAGTTCTAAACATTCATGGCTGTCTTTTTCTTCACTTTCAAATGTTAATCTATAGAGCCAACGGCTCCATTACTAATGTAGGAAAACGGTTGATGTGTGTTGCATTTTTAAAAAAAATCCATGTTATAAATGACCCAAACTTGTTTTAAGTGACTGTGTACTTTGAGGACAAAATTCGTACCTCATACACAAAATGCATACACATGTGGGCAGATCCGGAAATGTCAATCCTAAATAAAAATTTAATTTAATAAAAAACTGTACGAGGAAATGATTTAGTGTATTCATATGCCATGTGACTACAGAATAAAACCAATACTGTGGACTGAATGATCTGAAGAAACTATTAGTTTGTTCAGTTCAATCATTTCAGACTGAAGGATACGATCCAGAACTTCCAGTTCTGAAGAGTTCTGTTCTTCACATAGTCGTCAAGCTTCTCCTTCATGTGGTCAAAGCGATGGCGTGCGATGGGAACCCCTGTATCAGGGAGCTGTTCCTGACACAAGCTGCAATAAATAGTGGGCATCTTTAAGAGTTCACTTACAGAGGTTACCTGTTTGAAAGCAGGTCTACATGCTAATATACAGTACTGAGCAAAAGTCTTAGGCCAGTACTATTTTCACCAAAAAAGCCAGTTATTTCTATCGTTTGCTGTAGTGTGTCAGTTTACATTTCCAAACATTCCTTTCGCCATTAATTGTAATAATGCAGTGAGATTTCTATGAACAACAGCCGGTGCTGCACACAGAGATCTGATCTCAGCATCATCCTCCAGTCTGTCTGAGATCACATGAAGAAACAGAAGAAACAGAGACAGACTAAATCCAGAAGAACTGTGGCAACGACTCCAAAACGCTTCAAGAAACCTTCCTGCAAAGCTCCAGTACTGTGAGAAGTTTTAGGCACTTGTGTAAAAATGCTGTAAAGTGAGGATGCTTTCAAAAATAATGTCAGAAATAGATTTTATTTAGCAATTAACTTCAATTAACTAAATCAAATCAACATTTTGGTGTGAGTACCCTTTATGTTTAAAACAGCTTTTGTCTGGTGCACTTGCACATAGTTTTTCAGGAAGCTTTGCAGGAAGGTTTCTTCAAGCATACCAGACAGACTGGATGATGTGGAGCACCGGCTGTTATTCATACAGAAATCTCACTGCATTATTACAATTAATGGCAAAAGGATTGTTTGGAAATGTAAACTGATATCTCCTACTGACACACTACAGCAAAAGACAGAAATAATTGACTTAAAACTAGGGATGCATGAACTAGGGATGCACGATATTATTGGAATGTTATCAAAATCAGCCGATAATGGCTTAAAATGCAAATATCGGCATCGGCCCGATATGAAAAATTATGCCGATATGCTTTGCCGATAAGATGAGTAACTTGCATGTTCTCAGGGTGTGATTTATTCATTAATGTGTAATATGTTTTACCCCCAAACGGATTATGAAAACTTAAACACAAGGAGCTCTAAAAGATCTTCAGAATTCGTACAACTCTTTTGCTTTAGACCATTTACAAATGCTAAACATTCAAATAAAATGTTAAAGGGCAGGTCATATGGGTTTTTGAAAAATACCTCTTTTGCAGTTTATAACGTAGCTATCCTTAAATGAAAAAATCTGCAAAGTTGTTAATCAAAAAAGTGTATGATAAATAAAGATATTGTCTCTCAAAAGAGAGAGTTAGCACTTGGCTACCGTATCCACCGTTATTGTTTTAACTGTTCACAGTTTAGCAGCTAAACTTTAGCTGTGGGCATTCGCTTGCATAAGGGCTTTTGTATTTTATGTCATTATTATAAGAACGGATTGGAGCACTATATTATTGTTTTATGCAAAGGTGCTTTCTCAATGGTAGCACTCGCTAACTTGCTCAAGGAATCCTCTCTGTGCCAATCACAGCAGGTTTGGCCAGCTGGCCAATCAGAGCAGAGTAGGCTTATGAAAGGGAGGGGTTTGCTCCGAACTTGCTCGGAACAAACCGTTTAGAAATCATTGGCAAATGACTCTAATATTAAATGTATATTCTGAGAAAATTACAATGTTTTCTGACCTTAGATGCATTTAAACCTGTTGTAGGGGACTCCAACACAATATTAGGACACTTTAAAATACCATATGACCTGCTCTTTAAGGATTGCTTTATAGTTATTTTCAAAGCTTTCAATGTACTCTCGTTATAAATGAACTTCATTGTTTATTTAATTCTCAAAAGTAAGTTTTTGTTAAAAACTAACCAAAATGAAAAATAATTTGTTTATAATCTCTGTACAGGAGAGACTTGGTGTTGTTTCCAAAGAAAAGGAAATATATCGGTATCGGCTATCGGCCAAAATATCGGCATATTGAATATCGGCAAAATCCAATATCATGCATTCCTACTTAAAACCATTTTTTGTTGGTGAAAATACTAATGGCCTAAGACTTTTGCACAGTATGTTTGTGTTTACTGAGCTCCCCATCACCGATATATCTGTGCACTGAAATAGCATGGCTACAAAGTAGCAGTTTTTCCAAATGTAACACTTTCAAATAGTAAAAGAAGAGTCTAATTCATAAATAAACACCTTATAGATGTATTAAGCTCCTCAATCTCCTCTCGTAGTCTCTTGGTCTCTTCCTGCATCTGTTGTCTCTCTAGTTGCAGTTTGCTAATATAGTCAACTGTCTTCTGAAGTGTCGCAGCATTACTGATCTGGAAACCCAATAATGGGTGACGGAAAATAATTACTTTTCACTATTTAAAATACTTGCAGAGACAACTACAAGCACGAATCAAGATGTGATTTTGAGAATCGAGTAAGGAAAGCCAAAAGCAGATTTACGTTTGATTGAGACCTGAGAGTCGGCACGAGATTGCACAACGTCTTGAAGCAGGCATTTATGGTGAATCGCCTCTTCTGCTCGGCAGATATGTGATTCACTCTGCGGCTCTGTGTCAAATCACAGGACAAAATTACAAACAGAGACACACTGATAAATGAACAGATATCTGGATATTTCAACATTAAAATTAGTGATAACCTTGCTCGTTTGGCCAGTTAGCAGAGTTCCTAGTTCCCCCTTATGTCAGTTCCCAAATTAAACAGCAGTCAATGGACAAAACAAAAACAAATGTGAATCCAGTAAATATTCAGTAAAACTAGTGTTCATTCAATATAAACAATTTTCTGTACACCTCATATTCCATCATTATATTGACTCATAATTAGGGCTGCCAAGTGATTACCATTTTTAATCTAATTAACTGCATGATTAATCAAATTTTGAGCTGAGAATTTACCCCCTACAAAAAGATAATTTAAAGTCATTATTGTGTTAAATGAGAACAGCATTGAACAGAAAAGCTTTAGAAATATATATTTCATTCAATACAGAATGTATTACACATAAACTCTTAAGGCTACAATGTGGCCATAACACTGTTTTCAGAAGCTGCATCTGAAGTGTATTTACACAGACTGTTCCGGAGGTGGCATGAATGCATTTACACTGCAATTAGAGCGGCATAATTAATGCAATGAGACTGAAAAAATTGAATATTACCACATGATTTCATTTTTAAAAAAACAATAATTCTCTTAATATGAAACTAAAACCACCAGTAAATGAGTTCATTGAACAGATTCAATTAAATGACCAGTTCATTCAGAAATGAAGCAACTGACTCTCTCTACAAATGGCTCACTGAATCACTGATTCATTCGTTCAAAAACGTGGATTCAATCAGCGCTTTGAGTTGCTCAGAAAGGCACATCTGTTCTGCTGTGGCTTTGTTCGGGACAATATTTGTAGGTGAAATTGTCAAAAACAGACAATACTGTCTATGAAATGCACAATATTCACTTCCTGCTTATTGAACTATTGTATGAAATCAATATCATTGATTTGCAATCATGCAGA